>NW_006791464.1:3034810-3037436 GCF_000442215.2 Lipotes vexillifer
AAAAAAAAAAAAAAAAAAAAAAAAAACACACACACACACACAAAATAAAATGTAATCAAAATTACTGATATCTAGGAGACTGAATTCATAAATTTAAAACCTTTATTAATTTATGCCTTAATGAAGCAAATAACTAAACATTTATAATTTCTTGTGTTCTTTCAATTTTACATTAATGTAAATGAGGGATATTATTATTATTAACTTATGACAGTAAGCAATACAGTTTAGGTGCATGTTAATATGATTAAAGGTTAGACAGAGGGTAAATTTTCTGTAACGCAATTATAGAATAAAAATAAGCTGCTGGGAAAATGTGACAGGTTCTGTTTTTTGTTCATGTAAATGTGTTCTATTACAAAAAGAAAAATGCTTGGGCACAAATACATGTACAGTATTTGGGATTTTATTAGACAAGGCATATACTCCATGGAATATTTTAAGGAAGCCCTCTCTAAAGATGCTAATTTATAATTCTTCAAGGAAAAGAAAATGTGCATGTCTGCATCTGTCACAAAAATTTATTAACAGTCTGCCTCCTCATTTATGCATCACAAGACAATAAAGTCATCAGTGATGTTTATTTCTGGTCAAAAGAAAAGTAACTTATTCAGAGACCTAGAGCATAATAAATTATAGACAAAGAAAGTGCAGTTGTTTATTTAACTGGCATATAGTACTGGCACCATGCGTTTACTGGCACAGCTTCCTATCATTGAGGTAAATATGATTGACTAGATGCCCTGCTTTATTCCTTAACTGCTTTTGTTCTCTATCAGGAACTGAAGCCAATAGGAAAACTGTACAACTAGGAATGCTCATTGTAGGTGAGACTGTCATTTACTGAGCACTGATATGTGTCAGGTCTCAATCTCCACACAATGACCCTTTAGGATAATATTATTTTCATTTTGCAGCTGAGGACACTGAGCTCACAGAATGTGAGAAATTTTCACCAGTTCCCAATAGCTAGAAGAAATAGTACATGGATTTGAACCAAGATTTCTCTGATGTCAAAATCTATGCCTTTTCTATTAGACCATGCTACCTCCCTGAAGCTGGGTATCACCTGTATGATCTTAAGGCTGCCCTGCCTCAATCCAAGAATTAGGAGCTCACTTAAAAAAGCAACTACTTAATGGTGTTACCATTCCACAAAATTTTCTGAGACCCACCCCATAAGAGCTACACTTGCATGAAATTCCCATTCAATATTGCACAAGCTAAACATGAGAAAGTTGCCTTCTAAACAATTAAGTATATCTAGAGTTCTGCATTCCCATCTTCCTTCTGAACAGATATTTCTGCATCTTTTTGCTACTACTATACCAAGAAATGCTATTTAAAGGAACCCAAGTCTCTGTTAAGTAACAGAAAGCTCATTTATAATAAATGAGTTTACACATACACACACACACCTCAGACAGCCTTTCTTTTATATTTAAAAGTATCACATATAAACTGCAACAAGACACACTATATATATATTCCAATTAAGGCAATGAAAATAGTAAAACCAGAGGATAAGTTACTTGAATCCATTCACTATGAGTCAATTTTTTGAGCTGTACACCTCCCACCCTACCCAGTCAGTCACTTCAGAACTTAAACCAAGCATTCAGGATTTCCCTGGTAGCACAGTCGTCGTGAATCCGCCTGCCAATGCAGGGGACATTGGTTCGAGCCCTGGCCCGGGAAGATCCCACATGCCGCGGAGCAACTAAACCTGTTGCACCACAACCACTGAGCCTGCGCTCTAGAGCCCACGAGCCACATCTACTGAGCCCACGTGCCACAACTACTGAAGCCCGTGCGCCCTAGAGCCCGTGCTCCGCAACAAGAGAAGCCATCACAATGAGAAGCCTGTGCACCACAACGATGAGTAGCCCCTGCTCGCCACAACTAGAGAGAAAGCCCGCATGCAGCAACAAAGACCCAACACAATCCCCACCCGCCAAACAAAAACGACCATCCATTTCATCAAATAAGTACAAAGTCACATTTATCTTCATACCTCTGTGGAATCTCATTTCAGGGACAAAAAAATGGAGGTTTCTGTATATACAATCTTGTTAAATTCCTAAATCTATGTCCTTCAATCTCCCACATTTTGCTTGACTTTTCTCTATTTCCCAGTTACAACTCTCGTTTTGGTCCACCAGCTTCTCAATAAGGGCCAGCAAACTTATTGTTTGACTGCAAATCAGAAATACAAATAGAAAGGGATTGAGAATATTTAAAAGAGGAATAAAACTAGTGAGCCCATTTTCTTTCTTCCCCTCGGAAACCTGGTGGTTTATAGAGGCAGTGATATCTTCTTATATATACAAAATATTTTGGTAGAGTTTCTCAGTGTATCAGGTGGATAACTCTCTCAGACATCCTCTGACTAACAATTTCCTCCTTGTTAGAGAAAATATTGTAATTTCCCTCTTGCTGGAAATTCTGGACTTGAGCCAAGGTACAGTGGGAGCACACATTTTCTTCAGATGAAATTTTGTGTTGAGTACAGATCACTCTAGTAATATTTTATTTTTTATAAATTTGAGGGAAATCTTCTTAAAAGTATTTTAATATGATGCAGAAAATTGAATGTCAGTACCAAGAATGGAAGGGAAGGGAAAGA
>NW_006791464.1:3037446-3047296 GCF_000442215.2 Lipotes vexillifer
GAAGAACTTTAAGATAAAACTGCACCAAGCCAAACTCAAAAGCAAGATAACATCCTGGAGTAAAATAAAAAATTCATGAGAGCCTGTTGTCTAAAATTAAGCTGTTATAGAAATAGAATAAAAATATAGAGGGAAATCATAATTTCCTTTTTCTTACCACAAAAAAATCAAAGAAAAAGATAATTTAGAATTAAGCAAAATAAGAACAAACGTTACTAGTTTTCTTCCAACAGGGCTCTGTTCTCCAGGGACTGATACACACCACAGAGAGCAATGAGGAAACTGCATGATCTTGAGTAAGCAATTCTAACCATGTTCTCCATAAATGTTCCTTGAGAAGAAAGGAAAGAAAGAAAAGAAAGAAAGAAAGAAAGAAAGAAAGAAAGAAAGAAAGGAAGGAAGAAAGAAAGAAAGAAAGAAAGAAGGAAAGAAAGAAAAGAAAGAAAGAAGAAAAAGAAAGAAAGAAAGAAAGAAAGAAAAAGAAAGAAAGAAGGAAAGAAAGAAGAAAGAAAAAGAAAAAAGAAAGAAAAGGAAAGGAAAGAAGAGGAGAGGGGAAGGGAGGAAGGAAGGAAGGAAGAAAGAAAGATTGATTTTCTTTACTAGCTATGATAATCTAAATCTGCTTTTAAGTCTCATTTTTTTTCTATCAACGCTGGTCTATTTAATAAAACACATGTGCTCAGCACATATTGGCAATAAATCTCAACAAGAAGAAGAAGATCATCTTCTTGTAGACTAACACTTGATACATACACTTGCCAAAGCCATAGAGCTCATGAAACCATTCTCATGTCCTAAGTACAACTTTGACAATAAACTGTATGACTAATGTTGATGGCCAGATCCAGCAAGTGTGGCAGAAAGATGACCGGACTGTCAATTAAAGATTCCCAGAGAAAGGACACAATAAGGACATTGTGGAGGTAGGATAGGGAAGATGTTCTTTAATGAAAATAGGGTAAATTAGGATATTCCTTGGGAAAGGAAAAGGTGAGAAGAATAAGCACAATCAGGATTGGCATCCCATCCCCAAACATGTTTGATTTGGGATTTGAGGCAACAAATTTCAAATTGACATTAGTCATTAATCTAATATCAAGTGAATGATATCAGGTTAAGGGCAGAAAATACATCAAGCAAAAAATTTAAAAACTGAACTGTTGAAAAAGGGTCACTGGAAGACTATTCTTCAAATTCCCAGACACAGTAGGATGAAACAAATTTAATTTCCCATGTTAATGTGGAGGCTTGTGTAATTCCCACTGTATCCACAGAGTAGAAGACTATTAGGAAAGCAAGTAGTCAGTTCCAACTAGAAACAGCTGTTATTTTCCAATTAAAATTCACAAGACCAAAATATTAATTTATTAGGCAACAATGTTTAATTTAGGCAACCAGAGCAACATTTTCTAGCAAAGCATTATTTTTAAAAGGAAGCTGTCATGATTATTTGGCACAAATAATTCAATATGACAAAACAATTTTTTGTTTACTGTTGATATGTAAACAACTTAATCCCATACTGAGAAATAGCAATTTAATATGAATCCAAGTTTAAAGGATTGTTCCTTAGTAAAAACTGAACATAATTGACAGCTTCCCAAATATTTCACTCAGTAAAGTATTGCTGTTTTAGACAGTGGAAAAATTATCTTTTGCTATCAAAGAAGCAGGGCTTCCCTGGTGGCGCAGTGGTTTGAGAGTCTGCCTGCCGATGCAGGGGACACGGGTTCGTGCCCCGGTCTGGGAAGATCCCACATGCCGCAGAGCGGCTGGGCCCATGAGCCGTGGCCGCTGAGCCTGCGCGTCCGGAGCCTGTGCTCCGCAATGGGAGAGGCCACAACAGTGAGAGGCCCGCGAACAGAAAAAAATAAAAAAAATAAAAAAATAAAAAAGAAGCAAGTTAATATAGTGACAATAACAAAGTGATGTATCTGTCAAAGTTTATAGACAAGGATGTCAAGCTATAGGTTATCAGCCTACAGCATTGACACTGTTCATATATCATAGCTCCCCAACACACTCTGTCAGCATTGTTTATTTTCAGTCAGGGGTTAAATAATGACCATGTACTAAGAATGTCTTTGGGGAACTGCTTTGTCTTACATACTGTTCACCTGTTTACTTCAGAGCAAGTTTTCAGTTGCTTTTGTTTAGTTTTTTGTTTGGACAGAAGGCATTTACCAATTTGAAACAAGCTTTAGGTCAACTATATAAAAAGTATATTTTACTCCCTTTTCTATATTTGCTGTATTACTCTTTGTATATTGAAATGAAGTACTACTCTGCCCAGTTATTGCTCCAAGTGCTTCAGTAATCAATTGTCACTTAATTATGAATAGTTTTTTTTAACACTTGCCTCACACACCATATCCATGTAACCTAAGAAGGATGATAGGATAAGTAATGGTCTGTAAAAATAACTAAAAATTATTCGGCTTTGTATGAGTAACTTGACAAACCATCAGCAAAGAAGAGTGATGGTTCTTGCTCTTCAATAGATAGCTAGCCAAATATTCCTATCCCTTTACTAATCTCAAAAATTAAACTACTCCCCTGGATTATCCTGGATGGAAAAAGAAGGTAGGCTCTTGAAGGACCTGGGGTAAATGTTTCATATATGTCTATTTAATTTAATGTCACCTTCTACCCTAGTTCAACCATTTTTTAATTGATTCATATTTATTTGATGATTCATTTATTTATTTTATTTATTGAGCAACTATTAATGTGCACATTATTGCATCTAGGTTATCAAAACAAGATTCTTGACACCTGTCTTCCAGAAGTTTACAGTGAAGTTAAGGAAACAAAACATACATGGTGCATGTAACTAAAAGTAATTCAAGAGCTGTCTTGTGTCCAGGTCCTAAAAGGAATAGATAGGAAGCGCATGTTCCAGGAGAGCTCTTCCCAGATATTTTCTTTCTACTCCACGTTAATTCAACTCCTTCTTCTCAAATCTCAAGATTCTCACACAAATGCAGCTGGTTTACCTATGGGGTTAGCATTAAAATTTCTAATTGAGGCAATCCTAGTAAAATGATCTAATATGCTATTTTTTGTGTAAAAAACATTTATATAAGAACAGTACTTTTAGAGACCCAGTAATGTTATCTACTGTATCTGTGTTTGAGGTTCTTTTCCTAACTTTAAGGTAGGGAGAGGAATCCTCTTATGTGTTCTCACAGAACTTGAATCATACCACTAGCATACAATTTAACACGCTTATAAAAAAATGTTTCCCACAAATTCCCATTCTCTTCCAACTATCTGAACCCAACATTCACAATACATAGGGCTACTTGACAGGTTACTTTCATCTTTGTATCCCTTATATCCAACACAGTCTCTGGCATATAGTAGATGCTTATTAAATATTTATCAGAGATTATCAAATATGGTCATAGTGTATTCAAATGTTGTTATAGGCTACACTTTATAGTTTCTAAAGGCTGCAATTGAGAATCCATCACTATTTAGTTGTATATAGTCCAAATAGTATCATTTTGTTTTGAACCCATAGTATAGTGACATTGAATAGCATTCCAGTTGTACAGGGCAGCAAAGGGGGTATTGCGCTTTCAGTCAAATGACATGTGTTTAAGTCCTAAATCTGCCAGTTACTAATTACAGAACCCACAGTGTTTATTTCCTTACCTGAAAAAAAGAAGGAAAACAATTATTATTGCTTTCTTAAAATGAATGGCCTGAGAAACAAATGAGTTGGGAGTAGGAGAAAGCTTTGTAAAATATAAAACACAAAAGTCAAAGAAGTATCATTTTCAATTTCTCAAATAATTCTTCTGAAGAGCTGTTTAAATGTGCTGCAAAATCTTCATCCATCCTTGAGATTGAATATTCTGCTTATCTTTTTCATATGTAATACTCATGCTTTTAAACCTTCGGGACTCAAGGCCCTAGAAAAAAATTGCCTCAACTGACTTATCAAAACTTGTCTCCATAAATTATAGCAATGTCTTCTTAGGTCGGTCTCCTAAGGCAATAGAAATAGAAGCAAAAATAAACAAATGGAACCTAATCAAACTTATAAGTTTTTACACAGCTAAGGAAACCGTAAACAAAACAAAACAAAACAAAAAGACAACCTACAGACTGGGAGAAAATATTTGCAAATGGTGTGACCAAAATGGGCTTAATTTCCAAAATATACAAACAGCTCATACAACTCAGTAACAAATAAGACAAACAACCCAGTCAAAAAATGGTCAGAATACCTAAATAGAACTTTCTCCAAAGGAGACATACAGATGGCCAAGAGGCACAAGAAAAGATGCTCAACATCGTTAATTATTAGAGAAATGCAAATCAAAACAACAATGAAGTACCACCTCACACCGGTCAAATGGCCATCATCAAAAAGTCTACAAATAACAAATGCTGGAGAGGGTGTGGAGAAAAGGGGACCCTCCTACACAGTTGGTGGGAAGGTAAATTGGTGTAGCCACTATGGCAAACAGTATGGAAGTTCCTTAGTTAAAAATAGAGTTGCCATATGATCCAACAATCCCACTCCTAGGCATATATCTGGAGAAAACTCTAATTTGAAAAGATATATGCACACCAGTGTTCATAGCAGCAGTATTTGCAATAGTCAAAACATGGAAGCAACCTAAATGTCCATCAATAGAGGAATGAATAAAGAAGATGTGGTACATATATACAATGGAATGTTACTCAGCCATAAAAAAGAATAAAATAATGTCATTTGCAGCAACAAGGATGAACCAAGATATTATCACACTAAGTGAAGTAAGTCAGAAAAAGATATATACCATAAAAATATATACCAAAAGAATACCATATGATATCACTTATATGTTGAATCTAAAATATGAAACAAATGAACTTATTTACTAAACAGAAACAGACTCCCAGAGAAAACAAATTTATGGTTACCAAATGGGAAAGGGGATAAGGGAGGGATAAATTAGGAGTTTGGGGTTAGCAGATACAAACTACTATATATAAAATAAACAACAAGGTCCTACTGCGAAGCACAAGGAATTGTATTCAATGTCCTGCAATAAACCATAATGGAAAATAATATGAAAAAATATATATATAGAGAGAGAGAGAGGATATACATATATAACTGAATCACTTTGCTGTACACCAGAAACTAACACAACATTGTAAATCAACTATACTTCCACAAAAAAAATTTTTTTTAAACTTCTCCCTTCCTTTCTCTACATCTTTGAGTATGGTGTACCTCCACTTAGAAGCTCTTCCCCATCCATTAGCCATTGAATACAACTCAACGTTCAAACAAGGTTCAATGCCATTCTCTCATCCATGGAGTCACAAAGTATTTTAGGCCACAGTGATCTCTCCCTCTTCAAAACTTTTGTCTGTACTAATCATGTCAGGTTTGTAATCACAGAAAATGGATTGAAATTTAAAGAGAAAATCCACCCCTTGCAGATGGAGTACTGAAGGATAGGTACTTAACATGCATCATATATTCCCACAACAAAGCAATATCATAGAGAATATTATTATCCTTTTTATAAATAAGAAAACTGAGTCTCAACAAGATTACGTAACTGGCAGAAGGTCAGGTGGCAGAGCTGGGGATATAAATCCAGGTCTACCATGCTCATTAAATTTTGCTATGTTGTATTCGCAACTAGATTTCCAAATTTCCAAGCTTTGTTTCCTGCACCTAGCACAGTACTATCAGTTCTCAATACTGTTGATAAATGAATCGATGAATGCACTGCTTTAGTTGATTATCACATTATCATGTTAACTAAAACTTTTCAGGCTAAATCATGTTAGTTCAAGTTTCTGTGTTCAAGTAGCTTTACTCTACGCTACCAAAGAAGAATAAAAATAATTAATCCAGTCTGACACTAATTCTAATGTTTGTGTTTCATGAGTTGATTCACATGCATTTTCCTTCCTCCACATTTTCCTTTTAGGTCTTTAAAATTCTTCAGATAGGAAGTTTTCATTTTTAAAAAATCTAAGGTAAGTAATTGTAATAAGTTTTTTTTAAAAAAAACTTGGATCTAAAACTATTTTTTTGACCATTAACCAGATATACATGCTGTTCTCTGCAGAAACTTCGAAAATAGGGATGTAGATCTGTTTCTGATGTAAGAACATAAGTGAAATCTGGAATACATTTTTCCTAGCATTCGACTCAAAGTTTATTATAGGGATTAGTCATTCTCTCATATATTCTGGACATGTCTTAGCATTTCTGAACTAACATAAATTATGTCTATGCCTTAACTGAGGTCAACATAAACTAAAACCATGCCAGTTTCATTATCAACACCTCTAACAGACTTCTTAATTAAATTTAAAATACTGTCAATACTATATTTTAGTGTTATTTTTAGTAATTAATCCTATGAGCATCTTTTCTTCCTATTATATTCCCTTGCTATAAAAACTCAGTGGGGCTTCCCTGGTGGCACAGTGGTTGAGAGTTCGCCTGTCGATGCAAGGGACACGGGTTCGTGCCCCGGTCCGGGAAGATCCCACATGCCACGTAGTGGCTGGGGCCATGAGCCATGGCCGCTGGGCCTGTGTGTCCAGAGCCTGTGCTCCGCAATGGGAGAGGCCACAACAGTGAGAGGCCTACGTACTGCAAAAAAAACAAAAAACATAAAACAAAAAACAACTCAGTGTTCTTTGGATAAAGCATTTTCGTATTTGAGAAGAAGTAATAAACCTTATATATAACACATCTTATTACTTGAACTTGTTTCAGACTCATATTGCCATGAGTAACAGAAAACATTTTTAATTGCTTGAATAACTCATGGCAAAAGTACTCTCTTTTTTTGTTTTACCAACCTTGACTTGTTCTATCCTCATAAGTTGTTAAAATAGTGTTAAGTATAATATTTTTTAGTATTTTCATTATGTCATTTAATGCATCAGGTGAAGGAATTGTTTTCTTGGTTCTCTGTAGGCTTATATGACTTCATTCTGTCATAATAGAATTATGTTTTCTCTTTTTTTTGGAATCTACACTACTAATACTTTTTTTTTTAAAGCAACTTTGTTCTCTGAAGGATATTATGATTTATTACTTTATTTTATTTTTGCTTTTTATTTATTTATTTATTGGCCACTACATGTGACTTTCGGGATCTTAGTTCTCTAACCAGGGACCAGGTCCCCAGCAGTGGAAGCACGGAGTCCTAACCATTGGACTGCCAGGGAATTCCCTGATTCATTATTTTAAAAGGTGACTATTTGTGAAGTTTTGTTTCCTATACAAAGAACTTCCTGAACATTGACCTTGCCCTTGTCCCCAGCAACTTACAAATACAGTGAGGTACGTATATATATATATAAGCTGGAGACCTGTGAACTTCCACACTCTTATTCAATCTTACTTATAAGACTTGCAGTGTAGTTGAGTATATAAGACCTACATCAACCACAGTTAAAGACATTATTACATGGTTAAAATATATGAGCCTACTCAAGTGTTGGCTGCTTACTCTCTCACACCCGTCATACTACTAGGCCTGAGGTGAAGTAGGTGTCTACCTTGCTCCTCATTATTACTTCCAGATCATTTTCACTCTTTCTGTAAAACATTGAGCTTTGAACCCCATGTTATCAAAATATTCATCAAATAGTCCTCTTTTAGACTCATCTACTGATTTACAGGTCATTCTTTCTAATCTTTTTTTTTTTTTTAACATCTTTATTGGGGTATAATTGCTTTACAATGGTGTGTTAGTTTCTGCTTTATAACAGAGTGAGTCAGTTATACATATATATATGTTCCCATATCTCTTCCCTCTTTGTCTCCCTCCCTCATCAGAGGTTGTTGGGAAGGTTGTTAAAACCCAAATTTGCAACTGGAATGCTTGCTGAAAGCACCTGGTTACCTCAGCAGTCAATATAAATTACAGAGGCTTTCGTCCTTATCCCCTCCTGGGGCACGTGGAGCACAGCCCTAAGGGAACTCCTATTACTCTTTTTTCCAGTGCTCCAGGAGACGTGCACATCTGTTGTTGACACATGTGGAACCTCAGCTCTCCCACCACCTCTCACACTGTTGATGTGATCATGATATTTTCAAACCTAAGGAAGGACCTCCAGGCAGAAGGAAGACACACCTGACACAATTAAAACCAAAACAGTTGGCACACTGGGATACAGATGAGGAATTTACTGCCTTTCTCTGTACACTCCGAGCTGCTGGATGTTAGTGAAGGGTTAAGCTAAGGACAAAATTAAAGAATTGTATCTGTTTTCTTATTACATGAAGAGGTTGCATCACTTGGTTTTTCCTTAAAATCTCTGACCATAAAATTGTGACCCTTTCCTAATTTACCTGGGCTACTTCAAGTTTACTTTGGGGAACTCCTTTCCACAGACAGATTGACATTGCCTTTTAGGATCTTGCAATGCATGCTGGTTAAGAATCTTAGCCTGGGAACCACCCGGACCTGGGTCTGATACTTGACTCACCGCCTACTTACTAGCTGGGTGACCTCAGGCAAGTAGCTTCCCCTCGGCAAGCCCATCTCCTTATCTGTAAAGCAGGTAGGACACCCCACTGCCAGCCTGGGAGTATTCTTGTGAGGATTCAGAGAGACCTTGGTATCAAGTCTTCCTCTCGGTGACCGACGCATAGTTAAGTACTCAATAGTTTCTTTGTTTTTACCATTGTAATTGTTTTACAAGTGTTAGTTTCTGCTTTATAACAGAGTGAATCAGTTATACATATACATATGTTCCCATATCTCTTCCCTCTTTGTCTCCCTCCCTCCCACCCTCCCTATCCCACCCCTCCAGACAGCCACAAAAAACCGAGCCGGTTTCCCTGTGCCATGCGGCTGCTTCCCACTGGCTATCTACCTTACGTTTGTTAGTATATATATGTCCATGTCTCTCTCTCGCCCTAACACACCTCACCCTTCCCCCTCCCCATATCCTCAAGTCTGTTCTCCAGTAGGTCTCTGTCTTTATTCCTGTTTTACCCCTAGGTTCTTCATAACATTTTTTTTTCTTAAATTCCATATATATGTGTTAGCATACGGTATTTGTCCTTCTCTTTCTGACTTACTTCACTCCGTATAACAGACTCTAGGTCTATCCACCTCATTACAAAACCTGGATCATTCTCTGACTGTATATATTCCTGTTATAATCCTTGGTTAAAATATTCTAGTAGACAAGATCCTTCCACGGAATAATTCTATTAAAACTTAAGTAACAATATGTCACTCCTCTTTTCAAAACCCTCCAATGGCTTCTCATTTCCTTAAAAGTAAAAGCGAGTCTCTACATGTTCTTGTCCCTTGTCACCTCTTTCATCTATTTTCTTACCACTCATTCCCTCATTCACTCTGCTCAAGCCACACTGCCCTTCTTGCTGTTCTTTGAAGAAATCAGTCAAAGCTCCTGCCTGAGGACATTCACACTTACTTCTCCTTGTGCCTGGAGGGTTCTTCTCCTAGATACCCACATGGCTGGTTCACTCACATCCTTCAAGTCTTTCCTCAAAAGTCACCTCAGTAAAGACTACCCAGTCTCCTTATCCAAAATTTCAATTCACCTCTCCCTCAAATTTCAAATCCCCCTTTCCATCTTTATTTTTTCTTTAGCACTTATTACTATATAATATAACATAATGTAATATAATATAATATAATTAATATACATTTTACTAGTTTATCTTATTTGTCTGTCTCCACCCACTAGAACATAAGTCCCCTGTGTGCAGGAATTTTTTTTCTGTCTACCTTGTTCATGACTGTATGTCCAGTACCTAGAATAGTACCTATAGTACATAGAGGTACTCAATAAATATATATATATATTTTTTTTTTTTTTTTTTTGCGGT
>NW_006791464.1:3047410-3054965 GCF_000442215.2 Lipotes vexillifer
GGTACGTGGGCCTCTCACCATTGTGGCCTCTCCCGTTGCGGAGCACAGGCTCCGGACGCGCAGGCTCAGCGGCCACGGCTCACGGGCCCAGCCGCTCCACGGCACGTGAGATCCTCCCGGACCGGGGCACGAACCCGTGTCCCCCGCATCAGCAGGCGGACTCCCAACCACTGCGCCACCAGGGAAGCCCATCAATAAATATTTTTAATAAATTGAAAGAAATAATAAATATATGAGTGATACACAACAAAGAATGTAAGAAGAGTTCAGAAAAGGGGGAATATATATTTTTGTTCCCTTCCCTTCAAGAAGGGTATATGGAGAAGGTGACATAATCTAGGCCTTAAAGAATGGGAAAGGCAGAGAATAAAAATAATTATGATAGGCACTTTTCCCTTTATAATTCAAGAAGTTGAATTTAACTATGTTTAAATATCACTCAAGTTGATTAAATAAAAGGTTGAATAATAGGATGTTTTCTGGTCTATAATATGTTTATACATTTATGAAATTACATCTATTTTTAGCCCTTGTCTCTTACCTATTCTGAGGAAGTCAACCAAATATTCATAGATATTTATGGAATACTGCCTCATTAGTCTACCTCTTTCAGTTATTTTTTTACCAGCTAAATGTCACTGCTTGTTGATGCAAGTTCATGAATAGTGCAATAAATATTAATATTTTTCATGCTATTTATGCAACATCCAGGTAACTCCACCCTTTCTCTTCTTTGAAGCAACTATCAACATTTTCTGAAAAATGTACATTTGCCTAATAGCTAATCACATCAAAGAAACTATCCCAAATGTCAAAAATAACTTGATTAATTATGTACCACTTAACTAAGGCTACTGAACACTTGGAAAAGTTCTGTTTTTATAAGATTAGAGTGAAATTGCTTGGAAGGAAATACTGTAACATATTAAAAATTACATCTTCACCTAGTCCTTTGGTGTTATATGTTAGAGCTGGTCATTATAAATCAGAGTATGCTCATATAACATTTCAGTTAAGACTCATTTATTATACTGTCCTGCTTACACATGTAAACCAAAGGCAAAGTATGTCCCTAAGATGTGCACTTGAAGCCCCAATTGAATTCAATGACAGGTGTACTCACATCTATAGTAAAAGAAGGTTGATCCAACTAGGAATCATGCCTACGTATAATAAATAAATTACAAATATAAAACAGTTCCCTAAGCACAGAGAAGTTTATTGAATCACTGAATCAAATTAAATCTGTGCAAAAGACATGAAAGTATATCTCACACTGAAGTTCTTAAGTTATATAATGTAACTACAAAACTTTCCAGACATCCCTAGGCTGTATTTTCTGAACTTAGTTCTGAACACTTACATAAGTGATATTTTATATCTTCAATCTCAAGGGAAACGACAAGGGATGTGCATTCTTGGAAATTTATGGACATTGGTTATTTCATTTTTTAAAAAGTCCATCATCTTTTATGCAATCTTTTAATACATCTGTTTCTTCAAAGGTTTGGCATTAAAAGCAAAAATAGTCTTTCAAAACTTATAAACAAAAGACCTTTCACTATTACATAATAGCTTAAAAATATCTAATTAAAAAAATGCTCTTTAATCAGGTATGCTTTCCAATAATAATGAAACTTGACTAGCATCAATTAAATACATTTAAATTATTCAAATTGCTTAGTACTCAATTTAAAATGATGTTCTGTACTATTTCATAAAACATAATTGATGCTTTTTGAAAATATTATGAGCACTGATACTGAATATAAATGAGAGAACACATTAATTCTAAGAGTAAACCATCATACCCTAATGATTCCCCAAATATAATAATAACAATGACAACTAATTATCATAACCTAACATTTATTTAGCACTTTCTATATGTCAAGAAAAGAGGAGTAAGTCACAGTCCTACCCTCGAGGAACTCACAATGTAAATACATGTACAAATGTAGGACTGGGCAGTATGTGAGAAGTGCAAAAATAAGTTGCTAAACTAAAATGCTATAGGAGTTTAGAGGAGGAAGGTGATCATCTTTCCCTTGAATCATCATAAAAGGCTTCATGGAAAAGGTAGTAGATGTACCGGAGGAAGTTTAATTTCAAAAGACAATTGTAAATAGAGCTGCACGGAAACAACCTAAGTGTCCATCATTGGATGAATGGATAAAGAAGATGTGGCACATATATACAATGGAATATTACTCAGCCATAAAAAGACACGAAATTGAGTTATTTGTAGTGAGGTGGATGGACCTAGAATCTGTCATACAGAGTGAAGTAAGTCAAAAAGAGAAAGACAAATACCATATGCTAACACATATATATGGAATCTAAGAAAAAATAACGTCATGAAGAACCTAGGGGTAAGACTGGAATAAAGACACAGACCTACTAGAGAATGGACTTTAGGATATGGGGAGAGGGAAGGGAAAGCTGTGACAAAGTGAGAGAGTGGCATGGACATATATACACTACCAAATGTAAGGTAGATAGCTAATGGGAAGTAGCCGCATAGCACAGGGAGATCACCTCGGTGCTTTGTGACCACCTTGAGGGGTGGGATAGGGAGGGTGGGAGGGAGGGAGACGCAAGAAGGAAGAGATATGGGAACATATGTATATGTATAACTGATTCACTTTGTTATAAAGCAGAAACTAACATACCATTGTAAAGCAATTATACTCCAATAAAGATGTAAAATTTAAAAAAAAAGGCAAAGACCAAAGAAGGAAAGGACACTTACAGCAAGATAATAATAATAATAATAGCTAACATTTATTAAGTGTTAACTATATGTCTAGCACTGGAATAAGTGCTTTTTTTATGTCAAACTGCTTTATTACATCTTAAATAACAGTACAGTTGAACATAGGATCTATCTGTATTAACTCATGTAATCCTTACAACCACCCAATTAGGTAGGTACTCATACTTTACCCATTTTACAGATAAAGAAACTGGGGTTAAATGATCACAGAGCTAGTAAGTTTACTCAGACTGAAATATTTTTCCCACTGCTTATAGACATCAGTAAATCATTACCTGACTCTTCAAGATCAAGCTTCCTTATGAACTCCCTCATTTCTGTCCCCATTCCCTCAGTCTACCTGGTTTGTAGAAATCATCTTTGACTCTCCTGTCACAATCCACATCAAATCATTTACCAATCTGAGGAAATTCTCCCTTTGCAGTCTCTCTCAAATTTACTTCTTCCTCTTCATCCCCACAGCCATTATAGATAATCACCCAAGTCCTTACCGTCTTTGTTTAAATCAGTATCCAAACCCCTACCAACTGATGTTATTTCTTTAACAAGCATTTACTGTGTCTCAAACAACATGCTGAGCAATGGGGATACAAAGGTGAATACAACATGCTTCCTGCACTCAGAGTCTATTAAATAGGCATATATAGAAGAGTAAATAGGTTTTAGCAGGTTGAAGGGCAGAAGTGTGGGAAGAAGGGGAACAGACATGTGTTCCAGGTAGAGAGAAGAGCATTTATGAAAATCTGAAAGTGAGAGAGAAACTGGAATGTTCAAGGGCACCAAAGCAGTTGAATTGATAGTAAAGGAGAAAGTAGCTTGAGATGAGATTAAAAAGGTGGCAGGGGTTACATATAAGATAGCATTTCTCATTTCTCCAGCTCAGCATGATTGACGACTTAAGCTGAGTAACTCTTTGGTATTTCTGGAGCTTCCCTCTGCATTACAGAATTTTAGCAGCATTCCTGGCTTCTCCCCACTAGATGCCAGTAGCACCACCACCACACCCTGTTGACAACTGAAATTGTCCCCAAACATCGCCAAATATCTCGTGGGAGCAAAATCACCTCCAGTTAAGAACCACTGATATAAAGGCCTTGAAAGTCATGTTAAGATATTTGGACTTTATTTTAAGATCAAGGAGAGTAGTGATGTGCAGCAATGTGGAGGATGGACTAATTCTCAAGATCAGTCAAAAATGGAGGTAGAGAAACAAATAAGGTGACTATTCAATATCAAAGTGTTGTTCTTACTAGTCCCCAGTGCTATCACTTCAGTGTTAAGTCAGACAGAATTCTACAATGTTCCTATCATATTCCATGATTATGTTTATCTCTGTGTCTTTGTTCATTTGGGCTCTCAAAACCTAGAGTAGCACTTTTCTGACAATTCAAATCTCCCAAATTCATTTAAGGTCTGAGTTAGAATATTCTTACCTCCTAACTTATTATCATCTATGAAGCCATTTCAGACTTTTTCCCTTATCACAAATACCTTTACTTCTTATGCCTGTGATCTATATATAATACAACATTACACTTTCTTAATTTAGTACTTTGGGTTTATTTTCTGGTTGATTCATGCTTATAGTTAATATCTTGGTCAACTAAATTATAAACTCCTAGGAAATAGAGACAATGCGTTCTGCATCTTATATATATTCCAGATCACTGAGTAAAATCTTGAGCCAAGACCAGCTGTCATTTTAAAATAAAAATCATGTCCTCTTGTGTGATTTCTCCATCATGTAGAAGATTTGCAATCAAAATTAACTTATTTTCTTATATAAACTGAGGTAAATCATTGTGACATTGAATGGTAAACTCCATCTTCTTAACTATTAATTGGGAGCAAAATTACTAACTCTGAGAATAGTCAGAGTTTGTTAAGGATTTTATATTCCTACCACAGCCTTGTAGGAAATGTATAAATAAAAGGTATTAATGAATAGATACCAGAGATCCTACTTTATGTAATTGGCTTATCTGATCCTCTGAATGAAATAAGTATTTTTATCCTTAGAAAGGTTTAAATTAGATAAGAAGTAAGTGTTTGGAAAATTCCTTACATCCATATTTTTTAAAGCCTCATGTATAAAAGCTAGGTTAACTTTGATATGCATGCTTATTTTATATTTCTGTTATTTAAAGTCAGATAGTTTCAGTATTTTACATTCAATATCTCTGATTTTTGATGTTTCTACAGCTCCTTATAAATCATAGACTAACTCCACTGAAAGGATCTCAAAATGATTTTCTGATTTAGCCCTTTGTTTCAATCAAATAGGTGGCAGAAAAATCCAGGAAACTTTCTACAGGTCCAAATATTGAATAATTTCATTTTTGATAAATTGACAGTAAAACCAAGGCAGAAGGTTCATTATATTTCCAATATTTTAAATCACCTACAACAGAAAAACTGATGGATGATCCTCTTTAAATAATGGCAACATGTTATTCCTCAGCCTACCACACACATTAAAATCAACCTAGAATATGCAATTATACATTTATTCCACTTTTAGAAAGACCTCAGCATTAAAATCAAATTAAAAAATCATCTTTCTTCTGAGTTCAAGCAAGTTCAATGCACACTGCACCCCCTTTTGCCTTCTCCCACCTCCCTATATAAGGATATTATCAGATACCATAACTTTAAACAACCTAACAGCTTGCACTCACACTTAAGAGCAGCATTACAGATTTTCTTTGAAGCGTTAAGTGACAGAAACAAATCTGTTCATTTTCAGCTACTGAACATGCTTACTAGTTTAACAGTTTTTTTTTTTACCAGAGACATTGCCAGCTTTCACTTTGTCAGATGATTTGAAAATCTCTACCATATTTCCACCTTGCATTAAATGAGATCTAATGGACTAAGATAGGAGTAGACTTTCTTGTATGTCATGTTGGAAACTTTTCACAGTCACCCGCAAGCCCCTAATATAAAAGTAACCTAGGGGTGCCAATGATGAAAGACTTTGTTGCCATGGTGTCATCTCATAAATCATCAATTATTGTCTGTTATTATAAATGTGACAGCCACATACTGTCATAAAGGGATTTGCATTTTCATCTAGTTTTAAGATTTTTTTCCAGACATCACTTGCTTTGTAAAAGAAATGTCATGACAACCATAGACCACTTAAGCTTGCTATGAAGTGTTCAAGCATTCATTCAGACTTTTGTCAGTTTGGCATTTTGGCATCCCAACCTCTTTTGCATTACTGAGTAGTTTATAGTTCATAAACGTATTTCTAAACATGGGCATATAGCATAATAGGCTAAACCTAAGAGAAGGAATGGAACTATTTTGGCTGCTATGACAACCTAAATTGATCAATTTCCTGTCACTGTTTTAAAAGAGGCACTCTCCTGTGGCCGTAAATACTAATTACAAACGCAAGCCGTTTGCTAACATGTTCAGTTTACAGATTAAAACAGTTCATGCCTAATTTATCATTTAACATGTCCTCCCACATTGGTAGTATGGTACAGAATGAATAATTACTTTACTTGTTTCCAAAATTTTCAACTTAATTTTACTAATTATTTTTACAGTTGCTGGAATTTAGCTGTGCTGCCATAAATTCAAAAAACTCAGGGAATTTTCAAAGTGCAAGGAAAGATTCCGGAATGTAATTTCTGCATTAAGGTTTAAATGTTTGCTTAAAACCCCTTCCTCTAAATGCTTATTTTAAAGAAGATGGTTCTATTTTACATAAAAGTTGCAAAATTTTCAAGAGCACATGTGAAAGAATCTCTTGTCCCACAATCTATTCAATTAAATAAGGAACTAATAAATTTGGTTAAAATCTGCAATGAATAATTTAGTGAAGGTAGATTCAGAGAAAAAATAATACATCCATCAGGCAACACAGTCATAATATTGTATAATCTAATATTAAGCCCTCGCTTCTCCACCCACACACATATTCTATAGAAGCTTTAAATTAAAGTATATACTTCATCTTTTGATGGGGAAGGCGGCATGGGGGATATTTCTAACTATTTCAGAGTGTAAACAATTCTACAAATTGTTAAACTATCTTTGTGGAATTTCCATGTCTGACCAACACTTGTGAAAAGGATAGGATACCATTATCCTATATAGAGGCTTTTTTTTAACTAAAGCTTTTTTATTTTCCAGCATTCATGAACTACATGATTAACAAAGCTTTGCTAGTATGTGTCATTTTGATTTAAATAGTAAGAAAGGAAAAACCCCTGCATTGATCTTGCCTATTGTCTCACTAACTTTCCAACAAACCTAGAACTTGATTAAAATACTTTTACAATTTCCAAAGCTAAATGTGTTCTTCCTACACTTCAAATAATCACCTAGCATTTCTAGGGAGGCTGACAATTTTTCAAAATCAAATATAATAAACATGCTCCAGTTGATTCCCTAAAAAGAGAAGCTGGAACCTAAAATGTTTGCCTTTGAGAATACTTATAGAATATGCTGTTTTGTGGGGGATTAGGCAAAACAGATGATGTGAGGTCCCTGTTTCTGTTACTATCTGGACACTACTATCCTTACCAAAATATGTTGCTTAACAGGGCCTGCCCTGCCACCCACAGCACAGCTCCACCCAATAACTCCTGTTAATCAACACAGATTATACATCCAAAGAAAGTAAAAATCCTTTAGTGGGTCTCCTGCGGTTGCACAAGAAGGAGTGACAAAGCGCTTCCAATTGCTTCTCAACCCAGCAGCTGTAGCCTCAATGCTCTAGGGTTCAGAGGGCCTTCGTGCTCCTCTTCTAGCACCAGCTCAGTG
>NW_006791464.1:3054975-3084949 GCF_000442215.2 Lipotes vexillifer
AGCAGGAATTTACATCACCACAGTGTCGAGGTGAAAGCTCCAGTGCCCTTATTTCAAAAGGAAATCTGGTCAGCTTGAAGCAATGAAAACTGATCTGAATGCAGCCAGTCATTGGCTGGGAACACATGCTCAGTAAAACAAAGGCTGCAATCAAAAGTTTTTTTTTCATGCATATAGCCACTTCAACTGTGCCTGCATTCTCTTATTTTTTTTTTTACATAGACTCCTAATTTCAGAAACAATTTATAAAATGTCATAGGCTGCTATACAGCACTAGGAGAAAAATAGAAAATAATGTAAGTGATAGTAATATTCAATTGCTCAATAAATATTTATTGGATACTGAAGACTAAATGACAGGAAAATATGCTGGATACTGGAGATAACAGTGGTCAGCAAAACAAAGGCACAGTCCCCACCTTCACAGTGGTTATTAAATTTCCAAAGCATTTTAGCTTTTCCAAAAAATTCTTGCATATTTTGCTCATTTTTGCCCTTCACAACAATCTTGTGAGAGACATCCATAGGTCCATCTGATCGATAAGAAAACAAAGACTTAGAGATGTTAACTGATTTGCTTGTGATCAGAGAGCTAGCTGTTAGCAGTGAGGGATTAAACACAAGATCTCTGACTACAAACTCAGGACTCTTACCACTATAGCAGTATTTTCAGAAGTGTACTTCATGGAACACTAGTTCTCTAAACAAAAAGGTTCTTTTAATCAAAAAAGACTGAGAGGGTTTCCCTGGTGGCGCAGTGGTTGAGAGTCCGCTTGCCGATGCAGGGGACACGGCTTTGTGCCCCTGTCTGGGAAGATCCCACATGCCGCGGAGCGGCTGGGCCCGTGAGCCATGGCCACTGAGCCTGCGCGTCCGGAGCCTGTGCTCCATAACAGGAGAGGCCACAACAGTGAGAGGCCCGCGTACCACAAAAAAAAAAAAAAGACTGAGAAATCGTGTATATTACATGTTATACATTCATAGAGCAAATTAACAAAGTATAAACCCTGAAGAAGACCTGTGGTAAACAAACTTGTTTATTTTTACTGAACCCCATATTTCCCAAACTTATTTGACCCCAAACCCTCTCTGAAGAAAAAAAAAATGAATCCACAGTGACTCAGGAACTGATGATAAACTTAGTATATTGGATGCAGGGTGCGGGCAGTGTTTTGCAGAAAGGACATGTATGTTGGAGAGTTGCACAGTACATTTCTAAATCTATGCATGACCATGAATGTGTGTGACTATAGAAGACTATGATATCTAGAAGATACGGTATGATAACACTAGATATTATGAAAGAAATGAGGAGATATATATGGTGAGACAATGAGGCCTATGTGCATTATCAGGATGATGGAAAATTTAGAGTACCAACAAGAAAATGGAACTGAGACCTGACCCTTTTTCTTAGCCACCTCCAACACTTGCTCAAGATTGAGAAGATCAAATCTTCCTCTAACCAAACTTTCCCTTAATGGCTGATTCTAGGACTAGAGCAGTAAATCTACCAAATGAGCCTGGAGTATCTTGTAGTGCTAGAAAGTAAAGAAGGGCTCAAAAAAATTTACAATGATAGGGGCATGTAGAAGGTACCCAGTGGCCAACTGAAAGAGTGCCCAATGGCCAAAGTTAGAAAAATTTAAGCAATAAAATAAATAAATAAAATAAATAACGTAGCATTGGATTATAATCTAAAATATAAATTAAATACTTATGAGACCATAAGTATGAATGAATAAATATTAAGAAGAGACAAATCTCCCTTGCAGAAGAATTCCAAATAATTTCTGCAAATACTCTGCCTTTAAGATTGTGAAGCATAACTAACTCCCTGCTCTTTAACTGTGGGCTGCACATAGTGACTTCCTTCCAAAAACTTCCAAAAAGTACAGTCAAGAAAAAGGAAAAAAGTAACTTTACAGTGGAGAAACCTAACAAACACTACAGGAACCAGGTGATCAAGTCAACCTCAACAATGACAAGTCATAATGATAGTATGTACCTTTGACATGATATGTTGAAAATGGAATATTACCTCTGTGGTCTTCCTTCCAAAAACTTAATTTAACAATGAAAAGAACACCAGGCAAACTCCAATTGAGGGGCATTTTACAAATACCTGACCTGTCTCCTCAAAACTGTTAAGGTCATCCAAAACAAGGAAAGTCTAGGAAACTGTCATAAGCCAAGAGGAGTCTAGGGAGACATGATGACTAACTATGAGGTGGTATCCTATATCCTGGAATAGAAAAAGGACATTAGGGAAAAATTGAAGAAGTCTGAATAAACTATAAACTTTAACAATAGTGTGTCAATATTGGTTCATTAATTGTGACAAATGATTCATTAATTGTAAAATATTAACAACAATTAGGAAACTGGACACAGGGTGCATGGGAAGTCTCTCTACCTTTTCAATTTTTCCGTAAATCTAAAACTGTTCTAAAACAAAAACTTCATTAAAAAAAAAAAAATCGCCTCTAACCATTTTTGTGCCAAGCCCAACTTAATTAAAAACTGCTTTATCTCTACATGAATAGGAGTCCAACTTAGTCCCAAAAATCACAAGCAGTGATTTTTGAAGATTAAGAGCTGGACAAACGAATTAAGGAAAGTACAATTTGAGTTAAGGCAACCAAAAAGTAAAATATGTATATACAATTTTTTAATGGGCTGCCTCAGACAGGTGTTCCAAATCCCTTCATATAATGTTCTGAATACAGTGGGTGCTTTATTGCCTAAAGTAATCCATGATTAAAAAATAAAAACTACTAACTTCTTTATATGTAATATGTTAGATACATCAATATGTGATTTAATGGGTATTTGTAAAACTCTTGCAGCATAAAGAATATAAAATAGCTATATTTGTTATTTAGGCTAATTTCATTTTAAAGCAGTATAAGCATACAGCTCTACTGACTAATTGTATTGTAGAAATATACTATTTGGTTAGAATTAGCCATTTTAAATGAAAACATCCAAGTTATTTGATTTTCATCAAATAAAAATCAAAGAATAACTTTGTTTATATATTTAAATTAAAATATTGTCACAGGGAGAATATTTGGTAATGATAAATCAGTTTAAAATGCTTTAAACTCTTCTAATTGCAATAATTCAAAGCACAACAGCTATTATTAATAGGCTTCAATATTTTATATGTTTTAACATCTTTTAAATATTTTTTTAAAAATCTAGAACACTATATATCAGATGATCTATCAGTTTATATCATGAATTATGAGATACCAACTTACATGAATCTGTTGATTGAGCTACATACAGTTTTTACATCTTAGTTTTCTAATGGATTTATTAAAATAATGTTTTACATTTTGTGGCTGAATCATTTTGTACTTGCCCCCTTTTGAACATTACAATTAGGTAAAAAACAAAAATTCCCAATAATACTCCCAAGTAACAGCAGATCTTTGTAGTCCTAATATGCTGGGAGGAGGTGAACGCTTCGAGTAAGTTTATTCTTTGTATTGAATACTCGGTGTTATCAAAAACAGAAAGCAGGACACGTCTTTAAGGCACTTCACATGTATGCAGGACTGTTGAGCACGTTGCCATGGAACAGAACTCCTTCAAGGATTACAAACCAAAGAACGGCCATTTTGGCATAATAGTCCCATTTCTGAACATTATTTTGTAGCATTCATCAAGATGTATTACAAACCCTACCAATTTAGGGACAATGCACTGCCTTTTCATATGCATTCATACTAGGTCTTAGAATCAACTCCATTTTAGCAACTAATTAGTTACACTGACAAACTTTTAAGAATAGGGCTATACAATTTTTAGAAAATGTTACCACTCTCTTTGTAAATTAATGATATGTTCCCCATTGCACAATAATAGGTGGTTATCAACCTTTCCTCTTTATCCTGTCTCAGTCATTTAGTTAAATCTACCCTGCACCCTCCAGAGAAATTCATGGTCTGTCACTCTACTCACTGGTGTCTAGATTTATGGATATTTTAGCAGTCCCTTTATTTTCTCATCACTAGGCAACTCTTCTAAGTTTCAAAGAAAGGACCAACTTCACCTGAACATTCAGACAAGTATCCTACTTACAAAAGGCCGTTTTCCTTCTATAATTCACTTTCCTTTCCTTTATATTAAAGAGACACACACCTGAAACCTAATGTATTGCACCTTCACATTATTAAATGGAACATGCAGAACATTGCATTATTATGCTACACATAGCCAAGAAATTTTAGTATTCACGGGATTATGGTAATTAAGTCTTCCTTCACTTTGGGTGATGTGACACTTGCTTGACTATAATGTCACTCCACTTAAAGTGTGTGTAAACAACATTATCTTAGTCACTCTGCATTACATTTCCAACTGTGAGCAAAATTACAAGGTCAGAGTGGACAAGAATGTAGGTAATCCCAAGGAAACATCATGTAAATGACTTGCTCAAGGTTCAAACTGGGTTTTCAATAAAAGCAAAAAGGAATCTTTCCATACTAATATTATAGTATTATTATCTAAATGCCATCAGTGGCAAAGCACCTGGGTATTCTTGGAGACAGTGGTAAAGACAACAGTGTCCATGATTTTGATGTTTTGTGAATAAAACATAAATGTTGTTTGCCAAGGATTCGTTCAAGATAACAAATTGTCTGCACTCAATAAGGAGTAGTACATAGAAAAATAGCAAACGGTTTTGTAAATAAAGATCGTTAATATCTCAACTGCAATTAATACTTTTTAGAAATGCAGATGAAAAGGCAAAACAGCAATGCTTACATTTCCTCCTTTCCTGTTTTTTAATAAATACTCAGAACCATGATTTTTATTCTTTTTAAAAGTAGAGTAGTAATTTCCCAACAGTCTTATCAGCTACTTTGTGATTATATCCAAGATGTGCTGTCTTAAAAATGCTCTGACCTACAGAAACTAGCTGAAAGACTTTGGAATATCTTGTTTTGAGTGATTTATTTGGTGCTTATTGAAGAAGTTAGATAACCTGCTTAAATCCCCCAAAGGATAAGTAAGATCAGGGCAAAAATAGTCTAGATTAACTTGGCACAAGTTCCTCTTCATTGAACTAGTGGAAGTAACATAATGAGCAAAATAGTGGTTTTCAGAGTATGCTTAAACTGTAAAGCAAGATGCCAATTAGCAAAAATAGGAATGGAAGTTCTTAGATATGGGCCCCACAGTCAGTTCACAAATACGTCAAAGTGGGTCAAAACACTCAAAAGCAACTTACGTGGGATTCTCTAGGCTTAGTGTCACATTTGGACAATGAGGGATACACGTGAATTGTATTAATCTGGAGATCATCTAAACAAAGTGTGTGAACCACAGTTTTCTTGTAATATCTGATGTTGAATCTCTGTAGGAGGTCAACTCACTTCCTAGGAAGGCCATAGTCAAACATTTTTTCCCAGGACTATTCATAAAAAAGAGAGGCCCCCAAAAATGTCTTCATCACCAGAGATTAACTGATTTAGACTCTGCTTGCCAGAGTTGCTACCTTCCATAAGTAGAAGCTTCACTAAAAACATAACTATGTTCAATATCCTCATAGATAAACAGAGTTTCCTTTTTAAAAGTCATTGAAAATAATAGGTATTCTGTGCTTGAGATAGGATATACTTGTGTGTGTGAATGTGTGAGTGTTTGTGAGTGTGGTATATTTTCAATTCTGGGAGGTTAAATAAAATCAGTTTCGACTCTCTCCCTTTTATACTTTAATCTCTTACAATATTAGATAGGTTTCTAACTGAGTGTTCTTTCCAGTACACATAGAATCTAAGAAAGCCTGAAAGCTCTTTGTTAAGCCTCAGGTTAAAGATCCAGATCTTTCTAATGAAAAGTCTCTCCAAATACAAAATCAATTACTTACCCTCCCCCATCCGAAAAGAAATACAGAACAGTCAACCTGAGTCCTCCCTCTACTTTAAGTAGCTATGTGCAGCACCAAAAAAGCACTGTTAGAATCAAATCTTAAGTGAGCTGAAAATACTGAATATTCTTTTCTCTGAATCTGAAACGCATAAAAAGAGCTTGAAAAGAAACATAAAGCCACAAAAAATAGTGATCGAACTTTCATTGTATTTTCAGCATTTGCAATGTAATGCTTCAGAGTGTAGAACACTGAAGATTAATTCAAGATGGTGTGTTGCCACTGACTAGTCCTTATAATGCTGAGCTCCTGCTCCCATCTTCTTTCCCACCCCCACCCCCAATTGTCCTTGAATTAAGAGAAACACAAAGATAAACAGGATAAACTCATGATATTAACTGAGAGGGTGTTACAACAGTTTCACAAATTGATAAAATTCAATTTTGTCTTTATGTTTTATGCACAATAAGTAAATTACAGCTTCAAGGAAAGGGGGCGATATGTATCATAGATCAAAGGTTATAGTATGTCTCTAAGAGATAGCTTAGTCCAACATCCTAATTTTACAGATGCAGCAACTGAGGTCCCAAGTCATAGAGTGATTTGCAGGGTTGTTTTCAGACCATGAACTTCTGACTCGTTCTCCAGAGCTCTTCCTGCTATACCACAATACCTCATCAAATGAGGCTTTATGGGAAAGTGCTTTGAAACCTGGAAAAAACTTTACAAATTTTACATAGTATCCTTATGCTTATCTGAACTGCATATATTTTTAAATGAAAAATAATGACACAAATATATAGTATCAGTAAACATCATCATGTACACTGTGATCAGAATCAACATTTCGTCTGTAGTGTATAATCATGAAAGAGAATCAATGAAAAAGAATTATTTTTTCTTCAAAGAAATTTTTGTTAAAAATACCTACTACATTTTCAAGAATCTTGGGAAATAGGAGCTCTCATAAAATGATAGTGGGAGGGTAAATCAGAAGAGCTTTAGAGAGCAATTTGGCAGTAACTATTAAGTTGAAGATGTGCATAGCCCACAGCTCAACAATTTCACTTCTGTCTTATACACCAGAGAAATTTTCCCACAGGGGCACAAGAAAACATGATGCCCATTACAACAAAAATTAGAAACAACCTAAGTGTTCATCAGTACAGTAAAAAATAATCAAACTGTGGTATACTCATAGAATGAAAGAGTATAGTGGACAATTTTTAAAAATGAACTAGATCTACATGTAACAACGCAGATAAATCTCAAAAACATAATGCAAAAACAACAATTACAAAATGATACTATAATACCAAACCACTTAGGTACATTTTAAAAACACAAAAATCAATGCTGCATATTATTTATGTATAAATACACATAAAATTTAAAAAACATAGCAATGATACACACCAATTTTAAAGTAGTGGTTACTTCCAATTAAGGGTGAAGTATAATAGAAAGAATATTAGTGTTAATCATATCACTAATGTTTTACAGAAACATCTGTATCTGTAATTTTTTCAATTGAGCTCTGAATCAAATGTAGCAGAATGTAGACCTGATTATTGGTCCACAGGTATCTCTCATTATTTCCTGCTCTTTCTATTTGAACTATTTTATAATTAATGTTGCTAACTTTACACACTACCAAAGTGATGTTACCAAAATTGATTTCAGAATAGAAATGTCATTTTTGATAAGCCAGAAAAAGTATATATATATATATATATATATATATATATATATATATACATACATATAATGTATATGTATATATATAAATATAATGAAATTACGTGTTTTGGTAATTAGTTTGATTCCAGTTGTCACGTTATAAAGTATATTAATCCAAAGTATATGAGCTTTGAAATCAAATGGGCTTGATTCAAATGCTGGCTCTGGTATTTGTAGGCTGTGTGGCCTTAGATAAATCACTTAACTTTCTCTGTACCTCAATGTCATCATCCATAAAACAAGAATCACAATAATATCACCTGCCTTACATGGCTGTTATGATGATTAAATGAACTAATACATGGAAAACACCAGGGATATCATGTTCAAAAAATGTTAGATATTATAAAAAGTACTAGTTCATCAAAATTTATCCTGAATAACCTTATTTATATGTCTACATTGGTCAAATGCATCAAAAAGTCACTTATTTCTTAGATTCTGTATCTTTCAGGACTAGCCAATTAACTAAGAATCTCCACTTGTTAGAGTTTTTAGGGAATGGTTTTAATTAATTAGTACATTTAAACATAGTTCATCCCTATCACACAACAGATTACCTGTGGTCAAAACTGTCTGATGATCTAGAAAGGGTAGCACTGTCCACCCAAATTTTATTTAAGTAAACAATTAGCTATTTTGCACATTGTCATATGTGTTGACCAGTTGTCCAACAATTTATCATCTTTCATATGTTTTTTGTGTTAAATCTGCAAGTAGAATAATATGTCAACAAATGAGGGGTGGTTTTTTTTTAGTTAATTTAGGATTTGAGATTGTGAATTCTTTTCTTCCTCTTTCATTTTTACTTTTCTCTTTTTCTTAAGTCCTCTGATAAACATTTCTCAACAAAAATGACAATATTAACTTACCATCCTGACTAAGGATTTGTGGTACAGATCATAGGGGTCATTAAAGCAGGTTTAGCAGTGTTTTTTTTTTTTTTCTGGTTTACTTTTTTTTTGCTAGAGAGGTTGGAATTTAATTGTTTCCTTTTTAGACAAATATTCTTTTGGATTGCCAGTGATGAAAGGGGCATACAGATGTCAAAAGCACTGTAGCACAGTGGGATTATGTGCTAAGGTCCAGGGCAGGACAGACAAACAAGCAAAGTCTCAGATCAGTCAAACAGTTACCTCAATAAAATCTCAAATGACCAGCTTTTGTTTTATCTTTGCCAATGCCTATCAAAAGTTCAAATGAAGTTTTGTTGTACTAACTACTTACATTTCTTTTATTTCTTACTTTAACCATTTGTAAAATCAAAGGAATTTCACCAGATAAAATAGGGAATTTGTTTAAAGGCAAGCCAATTTAAAATAAAACAACACATGTTATATACATGGCTTTCTTCCTATTAAAGCACCATAAATTGGGATTTAAGTAGTAGCCTTAATTATGTTATATGACAGAGCCTAACTTAAATATTCTCTTTTGGACATAGAAGAAATTATCTTTCATACTGTATTGCACTGATAAATATGAAAATGAAAAATTCATAATTTTATCTTAGTTTTCAAACCACATTAAGGGAAAAATATCTTGGCTATTTCCATGTAGTAAGAAAAAAATCACGAAGTGCATAACCACTATTTTGAGTATCAGGAGAATTATTTACAAGCACTCCACTTATTATTTATTTACTTTACTTGAATTTTCCATCATCAAGATCTTTGGGTGCATTTATAACATACTGTGATTTTCTAAACCGCAGTACCTAGAGGACTTACAGTTTAAAGCAGAGGTCGCAAACTGATAGCCCATGTGCTAGATCCTGACCACAGATGGGCTTTGCTTTGCCTGCATAGTGTTGCTTTTTATTGAGTTAGTTACTAACATTTAAGAATTGGAGAATTTCATATAAAAATCTGGATTCCCAGTTTCTCTTAAAAAGTCAAATCTTAACAACAGTGGGCCTGCATTCCCACCTGGTAGCAATCAGCTGAGCTGAGTAATAGCTGCCACCTTTGGAAAGAATATATGCTCTCTAGGTCACCATAGTCCCCACCACTCCCTATTGCTTATGGCCTTTCATTTATGCTACTACCCTTGTCTCAGTAGGCATTAGAGTTTGCAACTCTCCTGTTTCTCTGTGGTTTATTTGAGTGTCAGCACACATACTTTCAAAAACATTTCACAGTTTTTCTCAGATTACAGTTAGTGTAAAAACTCATTACATATATATATATATATATATATATATATATATATATATATATACACACACACACACATATGTAATGTGTGTTCTGATTAATCTAGAAATAAATATATACAGTTATAAACTACTGTTATGCTTAATTGAAAACAAGAAGTTGACATTCATTTACATATCATTTTACTAAAAAAAAGTCAATTTCAATGCCTGAATTCAATTGCATTCGTATAAAATCAAAGCACTTCCTTTCAATATCCCAAACCTAATCTCAAAACTCAATCCACTTAAACTTTTTCAGTTAAAATCATTCATTAATGAAATCTAGTAGGTTCTAGTCTCCGCCAGCATTGAAGTCACAGTTTAAAAATAAGTTTAGCACTTAAGGAGGTTCATCCACTTCTTCAGGTCACTTGGGTATTATTTAGTGTGCATGATGTTTGAGAGTAATATTTAGTACAGAAAATGCCCCAGCTATTATAAACACCACCATGATGATTTTCATTTTCTATGTTGAAAACCCAGGATAAATCACATGGTGTGGTCCCCATCTCTCTAAAAACCCTATGACATTTTTCTTGTAGAAAAATACAGATAAAACATGCATCATGAGCAGCCCTGAAGGAAGGGGGTAAAGTCACCATAGGGTGATTTAACCTGAGAAGGGTGTGTGGCAGTCAATATCAAACTGTACTTTAGAATCATGGGTTGCCTTCCTTTTCCCTAGCATCTCTGAGTTAACTGCCCATTCTTTGAAGTCTGGAGCAGTATGGTGTCTCTGATTGCAATTTAACTGAAATTGTCATAGATATTTTAGGAAGTTTCAAGCATAAATCTTAGACTTCCAAATATTTTAAAAATGTATTTTTAGAGAAAAAAATAATTTCAAATATTTTAGAACTAGTAGCATGCCTACAATATATATCTGTGCTTAATGCTTAGAAAAATTCCAAAAGATTAGAAGGCCTGGGTTTTTGGGGTTTTTTGCCATTATTGCTGTAGCACACTTAATAGCCTGTGCTGCCCTGCAAAAGTGAATGTACCTTCCTAAGCATTTCAGAGCCATGGGGCAGGTGAATTACTTTCCCATTATTTTACATAGATGTCATGATTTTTATGTCAGTGACCCTTACTCAACCCCCATCAACTTTGCAGCCTTTCTCTAGCTTCTGCTTTAGTTCCCAGGGAAGGAGTTGCTCTCTGTGGCTGGAAGTCATCTCCCAACTACGTGTTCTTGGGATTCATTCCCAGTTAATACATATGAATGATCACTAACTGGCAATAGTGAAACCATGAAGACCCCAATTAACTAGAACCCTCAAATGGATAGACAGGTTCTAATTAGCTATATGGATTTCATTTTTCTTATTATTAACTAAAGATTAAGCAAGATTCAATATTTGCTGCTGAAAATTTTAAATGGCTCTACTTTCCTACCTTAGTAAGTATAGTACAGGGAATAAAATTACTGAAGTTGGGCTGAATCTGTACAGGCTCCAGGACATTCCCAGGAAGTTGATTTTTAAAAAATAAATACATAAATACCTGTTAACAGCTTGTTTTCTTGTCATTTGCCTCTTCCTTCTAAAAGGAGAGTGTAGCAAAAAATAAATAAATAAAACTGGTTAATTGAGAGTTCTGGTTAGTAGCTTCCAATTAATCAAGGCTTTATTATATTTCACAAAAAAATCTTCTTAAATTCTTCAGAAATTTTAGATAGGTTACACACAATGAAACACCAGCAGGGAAGAGCACAAAGAAGGTAGGAAAGCCTGAATTGCTATTAGATAGTGTTTTAAATATATGAATAATGTTATTACATTTCTGGTCTAATCCCCATTGAGTAAAGAATAATGTGAAATGTCATGTGGTTTAGGGCTTTTCTATACATGAAGGCAAGGAAATATGGTTGTAAATTTCTGTTGAAGAAAATGGCCTTGGGTCGTAACAGTTCCAAAAACAGATTCAGCAGTATTGTGTCTTTCCCCTTTCTTTCAAGAGCCTTCCTTTCCCTCCCATTGAGTATTCCAACACTTTTTAGGAAACAAAAATCCCTTCTAGTTTTTTTTCTCATTTTATTTGGCCAACAGGATGATGAAAGTAAGCCAATATCAATGTTATGCCTTAATTTCCTAAATATGGAGCCATTAATCACACAGCTCACTATATACTGATTTCTGAAGCAATACTGAACTATCTTACATTTTCCCCAAAAGGGTTACACATGCACACACACACACACACTCAGACATAAACACACATACACAGTCATACACACATCTGTACAAAATAAGTTAAACACATACAAAAGAGATCAATAAAAAACCCACATAATTATTTTAGTTAACAAAACAACCATTCTTTCCAGTAGTATAATATTTCCCGGTGTTCCTAAACCCTTTAATAAAGAACAATGAAATTTAAAATGACAAGATACAAAAAAACTATACGTAGTGTAATTTGGATATTTTGAGCCTTATTGCACTTCTTAGTAGTATAGAAACAGGAACCTCCTTCAAATGTCCACTACAAATATATATGGTTAGTTCATCACCCCCTTCATAATCTCTTCTTCTAATAGCCATTTTGTTAAAAGACTCCTTTCAGGTGTTTGTTTGTTTGTTTGTTTTTGAAAGGCAACTGCTTCCCTGCTTAAAGGTCTATGGAAACATTTTTTAAAAAACCCACAGATGCAAACATGTATCTGGGGTTGCGGGGGAAAGGAGGTGGCAGTGAAGGAAGGTGAGCATTTTTTCACCTACTCTTGTGTTCTTGATTGTCACTTGATTGTCAGAACTATTTGATTTTGCTTTATAGTTCACTCACACAACCTGTTTTGAAATTATATTTTCTTAAAGTAGAATATATTCATACATACCAAGTCAGTGATAATGCATACTTCCTTAATCCAATGGGCTTTATATTGGAGGACTTTTTCCCTTTTACCAGAGATCCTCCTTTTTTAACTATAAAATTTCCTGAAGACAACAGAACTTTTTTGACTGTCACCGTATGTACATAATCATACTAAGTTAAAAAATAATTTAAATCTTCTATAGCTTGAGCTTCATAGATTATTTAAGCATAGATTTTGAAATTACCAAATACTGAAACATTCTTGTTAGAATTATACAATAAATATATAAACATCCATGAGTTAACTGTCCTTTTATTAAGAATCTTAAAATTTCTTAGAAAATTAGGACTTTACCTTGACTTGAAAATTTCTCATTTGTCTTGTCATATGTGAGAATGCATTTTACAGTACTGCCTAACACTAGCTATAATTCTAGGACTTTAGGGACCACATGTTAAATACATATACTTTATTTTTGACATTCAAAATAAAACGTGACTTCTATATTTCTGAATTTGTTCAGAAGCAGTATCATTCAATCAGAATAGTAACCATATATCTAAAATTCCAAAAGATCAATAAAACGTTTCCTATGCTTTGATATATGTAAAATGATTGTACACCTCAAAAATACACAAATTTGATTTGCCAGTTACCTCGATAAAGCTGGAAAAATGTCTCAGGCTTTTAAATGGGAGTCACCTGTTAACCTGGCATATATGACCATACTTTGGGGACTACTAAATTAGGCTTTAGCTGTTCCTCACACAGATAAGATCTTTTAGTCATGTAATGTATTTTCCTTGCCCAATACAATAAACAAAATGTTGATTGGGAACAAATATGATAAATAAATAGGACACAAGTCAAGCAATGCCCTGCCCCTACCCTTAACTTCATCTGTAGGGGACAAATGACCAGTAAATACGTGTTGGTAAATTTTTTTTAGTTTATCTCTGGAGACATGATTAAATCACATTAACTTTTGCATTTCCAGTGTTGGAGGTTTTGGGGAGCTTCCCTCACTCTTAACTGATAATTTTATTCATTTTATATGTCAATTCTTGCTCTACAGCAGCTTTTATAAACCTGTTTAATCTCTTCAGAGATCCTGGAAATTCTTTGACAAGAATGTATTTCAAAAGCAAAAGGAACTGAAAGAGGCCTGGATATTTTAGGCTTATTTAAGTTTCCAGAGGGTATCCAAACAACCTCTTGATCACTTAAGTCTCTAAAGGCATGATCTTCCGATTCAAGAACCTGAAAAATAAAACTATTTTCCCCCTTTCAGAAATTTGTTTTTCCTAGAACTATTTGAGAATAATAAAAACCTTGGTCATACTAAATATGTTTCTTCTGAAATACTTTGGTGCATGAGCTTGACTCTTTAAATGTCAGTGTGATTTAAAGATACAGTCTAAAGTAAAAAAAAAGGGAAAATTACATACGGGATGAGTTGATAGTAAAGATAAATGAGCTTACAGTATTTTAAAAATTTTGTTTTTAAGAAGGGAGCTTCAGTACATATATATTGTAAATATCAGTCACATAAATGAACTTTAATCATTAGATAAACTATCTGAAATCATTTCTACTGTATAAAATGTTAACATTAAAATCCTTCAAAACCTTCAAAATTTTAAATTATTTATTGTTGTAGCATATTTGTTCACAATATTTATGTTGGAAATTTTTCTCCTTGTTTGTAGGTTTGGCTAAAGACACCATGAGTGACCCTTTGAATCTTGTCCGTTGATCCATATGGGAGTTCTAACCAGCCTTTTGTAAGGGACTTTTTAAACCCTGTTACACTAGTTATATTTCATGTCTTCTGGTTGATGATTATGTATTTCTATAGTATGTTCAGAATGGCTCAGAGAAAACACTAAGTAAATGTTCTAGAAGCCAAACCAAACATTTATGGTAGATGTACATTAAAGCCCCTGAGACATTGGATGCAAACACTGCTTTATCAGCTTTTAGTTAACTTTGGTTTTGATGATTTGATAACACACCGAGATGATAGTAAATTGTCCTACTTCTAAATTGTATGCTGCCTGTGGAGAGAACTTTGTCGCAGCCTCCAACTGTTAATTGCTGATTAAGATGGTGCTTCCTTCATAGCATTTATAGTAATGTGTAAATATTTTATTTATTTACATGTCTTAGATCTATTTTCCTTTTGAAATGCAATCTCCATTGAAGAATGAGTTTAGGTTTCTTGTTCATAGACTAGGCACTCAGTAAAAATTTGTCAATGAACTGAACATTGGCTATGTGAAGGGACAATTTACTCATTTAAATCCATCACTGTACAGAGTCTTCAAGCTTAATCTAATAAAATATATTTTAAGAACCTATTTCTTCTATGCTACACTGATTTACATCATTGATGATGGGGCTTAATTTATATAAGGATAGCTGGGGTGTTTTAGAATGAGTGAACTTTCACTGAGTAGGTAAAGTTGATCAGAAATATCATGAGCCCAAATTTAGTTCATGGCATCAAATATTCTGAATTATTGATGGGTGAAAAGTATAGAGTCATTATAAAGTTATTCAAGAGAGAAAGAATATTCTAAAATTTATTTTAATTATACCTTAATTTTTTCTAACATTTGGCTTATTTGTTTAGTGAAGCTTAAATTCGATGTGGAACACTAACAGTTCTGTAAGCAGAACTCAGCTAAGCTGTTTCTAACAAAATGAGTTCATTTGCCAGTTGATCGTTCTGGTAATCCTATCTGGTTTAGTCTAGCTGCAGATGAAGACAATCAAGCAGGGTCAGAGCAAAGGAATCTCGGCCTGGACATGCTCTCAAAGTAATACTAAGAGGTGGGAGTGGGAATGAAGAAGATTACTTATTTCAAAGTCTGTTAAATTCTTTACATTCATGCCTTGATTTAATCTCTGACAAGGACCACTCTACCACCATTAAGTAAGATAAGATAAAATAGGATAAGATAAAATAAAATAAAAAGCATGTTCCTCACCAATTAAGACATCAGAGGCAGATACTTAACATTACAAATGATTACCTTTTGATGTAGCTCCCTTTTGTATCCAAAATCTCATGTTAAATAATAAGACCTTATTGTTACATAGTTTTACAGTTAACAGAGCATTTTTCTCATCATTAACTAAAGGAGTAAAACTATTCTGTGAGAAAAAGTGGATTTGAAACACTTTCCCACTTTTATATACGTAGAAACTGAGACTGAAGGGTTTTTAATTTGATTCAGTGTTCTTCCACTTCCTGTTGTTGACAATATTTATCTATCTGAATATGAATGAAATACCCCTTTTTCATGATACTTTTTTCACTTGATCACTTTCATGATATGTAAAGAACTAACTTCTTTAAGGGTTAAGGGAAGCTCTTCAAACATACTTATAATTGATATCTAACGGCTTTCATACTGATCCCACAGAGGCTGCATTTATCTCCTTACCCTATGATAGCACTTTCTTAGTTCAATATTTATCTACAAATACTTACTGATCATCAACTATGCACAAAAGCCTCTTTGCTATAGGCTATGGAGAACACAAAGATCTTCAAGCATGATCCCTGATATCAAGAATATTACAATCTGAAACGAGAGACATATCATAGTCACAAATTGTTACATTGAAAGTCTGTGAGTGATAAACGCCACATGATTTCCTGGTGTAGAGTAGGCATTTAAAAACATCAGATGAATGAAAGTTGAATGCATGGTGGTATAAACTAATAGCTATAAGAATTTAGTTGAAGCCATCACTTATACCTAGAGTGGTAACTGAAGTCATTATGAAAGAAATGATGTTTGATTGGGGCCTAGAGGAATAGATAGGTTTTGGAAAACAAAGAAAGAGGATAACAATGCTTTAGGAAGTTAAAACTGACAGGATGCGCAGAATGAATTGCTACAAGAGTGTCTGGAGGTGAGATCAGGCAGAAGATTACTGCAATGTCCTCCGCATGAGATAACCAGGTAGAGATGAGAATAAAAAAGAATGGACATGTGCAACAGAGAGTCTAAAGCTGGCATTAATATGACTTAAAGCTTAAATTAACATGGAAACAAAGTATAGAATGGAACAAAGGAGAACTCTGAGCTTATGACTGATTCCATGAAAATTGATTTTCCAAGTTCCATGAAACCAAGTTATGAATGAATTTTCAAACAACCTATTCTGTAAGCAATAGTGTCAACAGAAAGAACACTGAACAAAACATAAAGAGACTTGGGTATTAGTATCAACGATGCAAACGGATGTGTGACCATGAGCAAATGACTTCCCTTTTCTAGATCCCAGTATCCTTATTTGTAAAACCAGGGCTGGATAAATTGACCTCTCCAGCCTATCATAGCTCAAATACTCTATGGTTCTCTGATTTCCGAGTTGCCAACAACCTAGCTAAAATACAGGTAGATTAAATTAAAATTTCTCTGAGAAATTAGTAGCTATTGTAACTTAGTTGCCATGCCTGAGACATACTTTTTCTTGATTCATAAATAGTTATTGTAATATGTCAGTGGTATTGAACTAAGGGTCATATCCTTTTTATGTTTCAGAAAAGTATTGAATGAAAATTCTTCAGACATTTTACTTCACAAAGGAAATCAGTAGAGCATTGCTCTGTTTGCATGCTACAGAAAAACTGACTTGAAAACCTGGGAAGTACAGAAGCAAGTTTCACTTCTATTGAAATTTATACGTCTCTATCTATACGTATATTGAAGTGAGTTTATTTTCAATTAAATCTTCTTCAACATTTGCTCTTTAAAGGTTACAGAAATTTAGGGTTCTATCCTGTCTTCACAGTTAATACCTGGTAGTTCTAAGGTCAATCTAATTCCCCTTTTCAAATGCTACATCTTTTTTAAAAATATGGTAACCAGAACTAAACATAACATTCTAAGTGGGGTTATAGGAATGTTGTAATCTCATCATCTATCCTGTAGAATTTTAGGTCTTTCCTATAACCCTGCATGCAGGTAAAAATAAGCTGTCATTCATCAAGAAAGTCACTGTTATTTTCATTTCTCCTTTAGGCAGTTAGTTTTATCTGGGACTTCCTCATTGGAAAATTCCTAGAAACATAGAAAATGAAAGACATAGTTTGCCTAACAGAGAAAAACACACCACTCCCACTAACTGCTGTCTACCATCCCACTTCCTTCACCTACGATAAAAGTGAAAAGACATAATAGTATGTACATTTTCATCTATTTATTGATATGTTCAACATTACCTAACCCCATCAGTATCTGCTGGTTTTATCATTTAAAATGCAAACAACTAAAAGCAAGAACAGTAACTAATGGATATCTCCTTGTAGTGTCTAACAATAAGACCATGTACACAAAGCCTCTAAGACAAAGTGGTGAAAACGAACATTTACAAGGACTGTGAAGGGCTTCCTTGGTGGCACAGTGATTGAGAGTCCGCCTGCAGATGCAGGGGACACGGGTTCGTGCCCCTGTCCGGGAAGATCCCACATACCGCGGAGCGGCTACACCCGTGAGCCATGGCCGCTGAGTCTGCGCGTCCGGAGCCTGTGCTCCGCGACGAGAGAGGCCACAACAGTGAGAGGCCCGCGTACCGCCAAAAAAAACAAGAAAAAAAAAAAAACGAATAAAAGGGCTTTCTAATAGTAAAATGAGGTCAAATAATATGCTGATATTAACATTAACCCTGGTTGCCTCTTCTTTTTACGCATTTTTTAAGCACATAAACTAACAATGGTTCCTTCCCCTCTGCTCACATAGCACTTTGTGCTTGCCTGTGTCATAGCACTCAGTCATATGTGTGTCTCTCTCACTATGCTGTGATTCTTTGAGAACAACAAAACCTAACTACTTAACACCCCCTTGATAACAAAATCAGCTCTAACATTATAATACATGATTAAAGTCTTTAGAAGACACATGTTTCATAAAAAGTATTTGAGGTGATGGTATTTATTTCAAATGTAAATGTCAAGAGCAAGCTCATTTTTCCAGGTCTTATATCAAATCTTTGATGCAATGAAATATTGCTTTTTAGTGGAAATTAAAATTAATCTTTATTTCTTTATTATTTTCATTTTTCCCCAGATTTTTATGTATACTACTAAAATCTTTATGAACATAGTTTGAATTTTTTATATTATCTGATGTTAATACTTTTTATCTTGTTGCAATGCCATGAATTATGAATTACAGAAAATTTCCACCAACTGAAATTTCCTTCCCTAAGTATTATTGTTGTAGTCCTTCCACACATTCCAGAGCTAGTTTTCTGATGCCTCAAAAGTGCTCTGTATCATCTCACTCAGTTTTTTTTTGTTTGTTTTTTGTTTTTTTTTTGCGGTACGTGGGCCTCTCACTGCTGTGTCCTCTCCCGTTGCGGAGCACAGGCTCCGGACGCGCAGGCTCAGCGGCCATGGCTCATGGGCCCAGCCGCTCCGCGGCATGTGGGATCTTCCCGGACGGGGGCACAAACCCATGTCCCCTCCATCGGCAGGTGGACTCTCAACAACTGCGCCACCAGGGAAGACCCTCACTCAGGTTTTTTTAATACAAGTTTTTGCCTTTATCACTTGATCCCAATAAAATAAAATAATTATTTCTCCTTGGTGAAAATCAATATTCTGATACTGTCTTGTATTTTAGGTGTCAATTTTAACATTTTAGCACAATCAAACAGGCCCACCAATAAGTCTTCAAACAAAATTTCCAATATATGGATATCTAGGCAGCTTATTCAAATACACATCTCTTAGCTAAATTCACACCAAGGGTTATGATTAGCTCTAAATGAATACCTATGAAGGCTGTTAGCTATTTCACTACCTAATATTTTCTTTTGGTTATTCTCTTTGTTTAAGTGACTAAGTGGGGTTTTTCTCTCCTTTTCAGAAGTTGTCTGTATTAGTCCTCTTGTATATTTACCCTTTTCACTTTATAAATTACTAGAGGTTACTCCCATAACTGTTTTCTCAAATAATGCATAAGCATCTTTTTAATTCATACATAGCTATGTGTACACTCCATCTGTTAGAAGATATGCCCCCTTAAGTCTAAAACTTCACCAGCCATGCTTTTTTTTTTTCTGAAAGTTTATCAGCAATACTGTCACAAGTAGTTGGAGGTAACTCTTCCTAACACTTTGTCTCTCTCTCAATTCAAACAAAATTTTAAAAGAATGAAAGAAAATAACAATAAAAGAATGAATGAAAGAAAAGGACTCTACCCTTCTGTTAGTTATATGAATATGAATCATTGTTAATAGAAATGATTCAATACTCCCCAGCATGTGTTGTGGGTCTTTTCCACCCATCACATCATGCTTCTCCTAGTGTCTCTATAGTCACCCCTTTTTAGGACTCCTTAGTACTGCATTCTTTCTCTTGCACATGTAGAAAGTGTAGCAATCTTCACACTGAAAACCAAGAGATTTCAGACTGCCTCCTCATCTCTCCAGGGCAACTAGGTCTTCCCTTTTTTTCTTCTAACCAATGTAGCAATCCTACATGAGATCTTTAGTCTTTTACTCTGCTTACTTGTAAGGCCCCTGGTCTTATAGTGATCACATCCTGAAGAATGTCTTTGTATCTGTGACTGCTTCCCCCTAAAAGTCACAACAAATGGCAATAAAAGACCACCCAGTTATTTTTGAAGGTGCATTCCTAGTAGGAAACAATACATTTTTTGCCATGCTCACAAATAGCATGTCCTTCTTACCTCACACTCGCCATTTACCCATTACAATCTGCAGCAAACAAAAATTTTACAAATCAATAGCAATGTCACAGAATAAGCATACAGGTCTTAAATTCCTCACACACAATTTACAGAGCATTTAGAAATGGGAGAAAAACTCAAAGGTGTTCAAAGTCTTGACTTTCTTTTAAAAACATCATTTTCGTTAAAGGCTTTTAATAGGAAAGAAACTAATATCCTATTTTAATAGTCTTTGAGTACTAAAATCAAAAAGTAAAATAAAAACCATGTGCAACACAAGGATAAATGTTCTTTTTAATTGTAGGAGACAAAATTCATTTGTAAGTAACAATAGCCTGCTAATCAAATAGCCTTTTATATCCTTTAAATACTATTGTGGTTCAAACGTTTCATCTGCTGAACATAGTATGTGTGTAGAATATAAACCTACATATAAACATGTATGTGGTCCATCCAGAGAAATGTAATCTTAATACTAGACCACATGATTTTTCTGAACTATTTTTCAGGGGAAAAGAAAATTTTATAATTAAGTGTCATCATTAAAATTCCAATTTTGGTCTCTTGCTAAAAGGAAAAAAAAGACTAGTGAAAGCAATCATGTATATTTTAAATTAAGTAGAAGCAAGCTGTCTTCATAGAAGACTTCTGAAAATCAGTTATAATATAGTTTTGACAACTTCTCAAATGTTAGGATTAAGTTGTGGTTAGGCAAGGCCCATTGTCACAACATAGGGAAATTTACCTCACCACCCTGTCACATGACAATATCAACAGGATCCTTTACATGATCAAAATATTTTAATGCTGACCATATCATATTTTAGTGCAAACTTTTAAAGGTTATGCAGCTGTAAACAGGATGATTATTAGACAGAATATTTTCTGTGGAATCTATTTGAAGCACCAAGAACACCTTAACAAAGGAAAAATGAGGCCCCAAATCAATTACTTCTTCTTTAATTACTACCTTTACAAAAAAAAAAAAAAACAAGAAAATCTGATTCCAAATAAAGCAGTTAAATTTGACTTTGAAACCCTAGGTTATTTGATATACTTAAAGTATAATCTAAACATATATGCCTTATTAGAAAAACTTTATTAGGGAAATATTATGTTATTAAATAGGAATAAATTCCAAACAATCTGAATTGCTTGACAAATAGTATTTTTCCTAGAACCAGTTTTTCTTTGGGTTGAAAATTGATCAGTGTCATATACTAGATTATGGCCTTATTTTCTTATATTTGAACTAGCCAAAAGTGCCAGAAAACTTAGAATTTAAGCACCAAGTCTCAAGCCTATACCATCTCACCAAAGGATTTTTGCTAAATACTGATGAACTGCTCCTAAGCGAATACTATGATTTCCAGAATACAAGTATCATCACAATTAAATGTAAGACTAACTACAATATAGTACTGAAAAATCATCTATTTAGCAACTGGAAAATCTACAATATTTCAGAGTCACTGTCTTTTCAAAGTTTAGTAAGTTGGTAACATGTTGGAGTTATAAGCACTTCTGTTTGCACAGGCTCTAGAAAAGGGAGAGCTTAAGTGTCTTAGAAAACATGAAAATGTATGTTTTCCTTTCATGTGAAACAATTATTAGAATGAAGTGGGGGAATGTCAAGGAATTAAGACTTTTCTTTCCTTTGCAAATGAATTCCCCCAAGTTATCCGTATGTTGTACTGGTATATCTCTTAACGAATATTTTTTCAAAACAACCCTCCTTTTAAACTTCTTTATTTTATTTACTATACCATCTTAAATTTGTTTTAATTTATTTTAAAGATGTTGGTTAAAATTCATCACTTTTACACTTTAGACTTTAGCCAATTTTTTTTTTTAAAGAAGATGTTGGGGGTAGGAGTTTATTAAGTAATTAATTAATTTTTGCTATGTTGGGTCTTCGTTTCTTTTTTCTTTTTTCTTTTTTTTGGCTAAAATAATAGAAATTTATTATCTTACTGTTCTGGACACCAAGTCTAAAATCAAAGTATCGGTAGAGAAATGCCTCTCCAAAGGCTCTAGGGGAGAATCTTTCCTTGTCTCTTCCGGATTAAGGTGCCTGTCTCTTCTTCGTCCCTCACCAGAATTGCTTTTAACATTTATATTTCCACTAACAATCACTTTAAGACAATTTAGCCTTTTTCTACTATACACATCAAAATTCTTCCAGCTTCTGTCCATTACACAATTCCACAACCACTTCCATATTTTTAGATATTTGTTAAAGCAGCACCTTACATCCCAGTACCAAAATATGTATTTATTTCCTAGGGTAACCATAACAAATGACCACAAACTTTGTGATTTAAACCAAGAAAAAAATATTGTTTATTGGAGACCAGAGGTCTGTGAGGAAGTGCCCCCTCCAAAGGCTCTAGGGAAGAATCATGCTTTGCCTCTTCCAGCTTCTAGCGGCTGCTTGCAATCCTTGTAAACATATCACTCCAATATCTGCCTCCATCTTTACATTGACTTTTTCCTCTATGTCCTGTCTTCTCATAAGGACACTTGTCATTAGATTAAGGGGTACCTGGACAAATCAGGATGGTCTTATCTTGAGGTTCTTAACTTAATTACATATCCAAAGACTCTTTTTTCCAAGTAAGCTCATATTTACAGGTTCTGGATGGACATAACTTTTGGGGAGACATCATTCAACATATTACAAATACTATACACTCACACATACAACAAAGCAAACAATAAAAGCATGCTTAAACTACCACTAGGTATATTATTTTAGGCTGTGTATTTCTGAGATTATAAGTAAATAATTAATGAGAAAGGAATAAAAAGATTGGTTATGTATTGTTATTCATAAGTTCAATAATTTATTCTCTGGTTCAATATTTTTATCCATGATATTATTCACATGTCATAAAAATAATCTTTTAATGTATAAAATTCAGTGGCTTTAGCATATTCACAAAATTTTGCAATTATCACCATTATCTAATATGAGAATATTTCCATCATCCCAAAAAGAAACCCCATACTCATTAACACTCATTCTCCATTCCCCATCCTCTGATTTCCTAGCAACCACTAATTTACTTTTTTTCTGTATGGCTTTAACGATTCAGGATATTTCATATAAAAAGAATTGCAAACTATGTACTTTTTCTGAATGACTACTTTAACTTAGCATAATATTTTCAAAGTTCATTCATGTTATAACTTTTTCAGCACACCATTCCTTTTCGTGGCTGAATAATATTCCATTGTATGGATGATATACCACATTTTGTTTGTCTATTCATAAGTTGATGGACATTTGGGAAGTTTCTACTTTTTGGTTATTATGAATATATTACTATAAAGATGTATATACATGTTTTTGTGTGGACATATGCTTTCAATTTTCTTGGGTACATACATAGGAGTGGAATGGCTGGGACATTTAGTAGGTCCAAGTGAAATTTTTGATTATTTACAAAACTTTTTCCAAAATAGTTGTATCCTCTGATTTTTCCACGCACTTGGTGACCTTATTTTCATCTCTTTAATTATAGCCATTTTAGTGGGTATCTAATTGTGGTTTAAATTTGCATTTCTCAAATGACGAGTGATGTTGATCTCTTCATTTTTTAACTGGTTTTTGTATATATTCTTTGGGAGAAATATCTATTTAATGTTTTGTACATGTTTTAATGGAGTAGTAATCTTTTTAATGTTGACTTTTTAAGTACTATTTATATATTCTGGATGTATGCTTTTTTTCTCTGAAAATGATTTTATTGTATCATCACAATTGAATGATAATTTGACTTGACATATAATTTTATTTTATTTCATTTTTTAACATCTTTATTGGAGTATAATTGCTTTACAATGTGGTGTCAGTTTCTGCTGTAAAACAAAGTGAATCAGCTATATGTATACATATAGAGCGATATCTCCTCCCTCTTACTCCTCCCTCCCACTCTCCCTATCCCAACCCCTAGGTGCTCACAAAACACTAAGCTGATCTCCCTGTCCTATGCAGCTGAGTCCCACTAGCTACCTATTTTACATTTGGTAGTGTATATATGTCAATGCTACTCTCTCACTTCGTCCCAGCTTATGTTTTCCCTTCCCCATGTCCTCAAGTCCATTCTCTACATCTGTGTATTTATTCCTGTCCTGCCCCTAGGTGCATCAGAACCATTTTTTTTTAAATTCCGTATATATGTGTTAACATAGAGTATTTGCTTTTCTATTTCTGACTTACTTCACTCATTATGACAGATTCTAGGTCCATCCACCTCAGTATAAATAACTCAATTTTGTTTCTTTTTATGTTTGAGCAATCTTCCATTGTATATATGTGCCACATCTTTATCCATCCATCTGTCGATGGACACTTAGGTTGCTTCCATGTTCTGGCTATTGTAAATAGTGCTGCAATAAACATTGTTGTACATGTCTACTTTTGAATTCTGGTTTTCTCAGGGTATATGCCAAGTAGTGGTATTCCTGGTCATATTGTAATTCTATTTTTAGTTTTTTAAGGAACGTCCATAATGTTCTCCATTCTGGCAGTATTAATGAACATTCCCACCAACAGTGCAAGAGGGTTCCCTTTCCTCTACACCCTCTCCAGCCTTAATTATTTGTAGATTTTTTGATGATGGCCATTCTGACAAGTGTGAGGTGATACCTCATTGTAGTTTTGATTTGAATTTCTCTAATGATTAGTGATGTTGAGTACCCTTTCATGTGTTTGCTGGCATCTGTATATCTTCTTTGAAAAAATGTCTATTTACGTCTTCTGCCCATTTTTGGATTGGGTGTTTTTTTGTTTTTTTTTTTTGATATTGAGCTGCATGAGATGTTTCTATATTTTGGAGATTAATGTTCTGTCAGTTAGTTTGTTAGTAAATATATTCTCCAATTTTGAGAGTTGTCTTTTCATCTTTCTTATGGTTTCCTTTGCCGTGAAAAGATTTTAAGTTTCATTAGGTCTCATTTGTTTATTTTTGTTTTTATTTCCATTTCTCTAGGAGGTGGGTCAAAAAGGATCTTGCTGTGATTTATGTCATAGAGTGTTCTGCCTATGTTTTCCTCTAAGAGTTTGATAGTGTCTGGCCTTACATTTAGGTCTTTAATCCATTTTGAGTTTATTTTTGTGTATGGTGTTAGGGAGTGTTCTAATTTCATTCTTTTACATGTAGCTGTCCAGTTTTCCCAGCACCACTTATTGAAGAGGCTGTCTTTCTTCTTGGATCGATCCCTTAATCATTATGTAGTGTCCTTCTTTGTCTCTTCTGATAGTCCTTATTTTAAAGTCTATTTTGTCTGATATGAGAATTGATACTCCAGCTTTCGGGTCTTCGTTTCTGTGCGAGGGCTTTCTCTAGTTGTGGCAAGCGGGGGCCACTCTTCATCAGGGTGTGCGGGCCTCTTACTATCGTGGCCTCTCTTGCTGCGGAGCACAGGCTCCAGACGCGCAGGCTCAGTAGTTGTGGCTCACGGGTCTAGTTGCCCCGCGTAATGTGGGATCCTCCCAGACCAGGGCTTGAACCCATGTCCCCTGCATTAGCAGGCAGATTCTCAACCACTACGCCACCAGGGAAGCCCCCTAGCCAATTTTTTAAAGTTTATTTTTTGGCTATCTGCATTTTTCTGTCAATTCTGTGTGTGTGTATACATATACATATATACACACCTATATATAATTTAATAACTTCCGTTATTAAAATTAATGCCATAAAGATGCTCTCTTTCTCTGAATTTATACCTCACAGTATAACTGAAATCATGGACTCTAAATTTTATATTCATCTTTGCCCTGGGCCATAATGACTATGTAAACTCTCAACACCTTATTTGAATATTTAAGTTTCTAGCATTGTTCTAAAGTATCTAGCACTGCTCTAAATATTAACACTCATTAAACACACAATGAATATTTGCTTAGTGAAAAGCAAGAATAATTCAAGGATTTTTCTGAAATGGTCTCAGCATGTTTTACTATAGGTATAATCATTTGGACGTATTACAGAGATTTACTAATATGGATCAGATGTTTGTTTACTCTTTCATAATTATTACAGTTGTAACCATCAAGGTACATCTGGTAAGTTAATTTTCTTATTTCTGAATTTTTAAATGAGTGGTGGTCTCTATTATTTTTTAAATGCTGCAAAAGAAATCCTTTTGAATCTGTCATATTTAACTCAATACTTAAACGAGAAAAATAGATATAATTTATTCTGTATTCTTTTCAACTTCATTTTCATGTCAAAATATTCATCATTCTGTCATATGATGCAAGTTGAGCACTATGTTTAGAATATTTTATAAAAACGAGCAGTTTATTAAATGTATATCTTTTTGTGATAGTGCAAATATGCTTGCATCTACTGAATAAAAAACTATAAAGTCTTAGTACACCAATTTGCAAGGTATCTTGACACCTTCCAAATAAAGCCCTTCTTTAAACACTAAATTATGAAATAATTTTATTTTGCAGAGAGAAAAAGTGTTAACAAAATGAATAATAATCTTGCTATGATTACACACGCTGAAACACCATTATATCTCTTGAAAGGGAGATCCTGTCATAAAATATCAAGAAAGCCAATGGAGTTCTCTTTTTGAAACACTGGAATCAAATAATGGAATAAAAATTATTCAACTGAAAAAACATCATATATAAACTGAAAAATGTATCATTTCAATAACCACCAACCTTAGATATCAACCACATTTTTTAAATTTTATTTTATTTTTTTTTTTTAGCGTTACATGGGCCTCTCACTTGCGGCCTCTCCCGTTGCGGAGCACAGGCTCCGGACACGCAGGCTCAGCGGCCATGGCTCACGGGCCTAGCCACTCCACGGCATGTGGGATCTTCCCGGACCGGGGCACGAACCCGTGTCCCCTGTGGGCAGGCGAACTCTCAACCACTGCACCACCAGGGAAGCCCTCAACCACATTTTTTAAAACTATAATATTAAGTAATATTCGCAGTTTGCCTCTGGTGACCTTAAACACTCCAATTAAAACAACAACAATTCATTTTGTTATAAAGCAGAAACTATCACACCATTGTAAAGCAATTATACTCCAATAAAAACATTAAAAAACAACAACAACAAAGACAAAAAGATAGACAGTAGGTCTACACACAAAATAATAAAATTATGCACAATATTACAAATTATATATTGTTGCTGAAAAATGCTTATAATGCAGGTCCATTTTAAAGAGTTTTTCAAATTTTAGCAAATTGCCAGATGGGACAGAAAAAAAAGACAAGCTGTTCTTTCATTTTTAAAAGATTATTTCAGGTTTTATATGTGTTTTGACTTAATAACGTTGTAATAGTGGGTTTTTCAAGGGTCCCTCAGAATAATAAAGTGCATACCATAACTCAAAATATGCTCATCAATAACAATGCACATTCTGGATCATCATTCAAAGATAAATATTAAGGTACCAGTAAAATATTAGTTAACATGTAAGTTTTGCTTCTTTTAATGCCATTGGGGTAAAAGTGTTTTTTGAATAAGTTATTTATTGGTCATATATCTGTGTTCAAATTTTTTGTTTTGGAAATCATTTAGCATTGGCTTGTTAAAATTTTTCATTACCAAAAGGATAAAAAGAGATTCTGTCTCTTCTTAGGAAAGAATAGGAGAGAGATGCACTCAAATCAAAAGTAATGTACATTAGCTGCAGGCCTTTGGAAGAATAACAATCACATAAAAAACACTACTGAACTATTAAACAATAGGGTGAAAATATGCATTTTGTTGATACTATAAAATGTAAAGGTGTGCTTTTTCCTTAAACCTTTATAGGGTCATCAAGAATGAAAAATTTGTTGATCTTATTTTCCTGGGGAAAAAACAGAAAAAGGTATAAGTAAAAAATGTCCATTCTAATACATGTGCTTGGATGTGTGTGTGTGTGTTTCACTCTTATCCTCCATCTACTACTCCTCCAGTGTTTTATATAAAGATGCCAACAGAACGGAAGCTTGAAGTAGCAGGGGAAATATCCTTGGGAACGAGAGATCATTCTGCAGGGTAGTAGTGATCGTGATATAGGAACATCTGATTCTACGTTATTATCCTACAAATGCTTATAGTGCCTAAAAGAACAGAAGACATATAGATATGTAACATATTGGATACCATTATATGGATGCTATATAAACAATGAATATTTAATTAGAGGAAACAATCTTAGAGAAACCACAAATCTAAAACGAACAGATGAATCAAATGTGAAGGAGGAATCGTTCTAGTCAGCTGAACGCAGAATTTAACACTTTCTCACCTTGCTCTTAGTCTTCTATGTTACCATACAAGTTTATGATTCCTTTCCCTGCCGTAACGATATTAGAAAATCTTGTGTTCTAGAATAATGCAAGATGTCACAAATTATGGAAGGTGGATATTTTTAATGTATAATATTAAAATATAGCTCAGCCCACAGGTGACATTTCCATATGAAACTTGTATTGCAATATATTTCATCCTAATTCTTTATTTGGCCTTGAATTTTATTTTCAGCTTGATAATAGCATTTATATTCAGCATCAGAACCAACATTAATTAATCTTAACTGTAATAAATTTATCTGTAAGAACCTAAAGAAATCCTTTTTAGTTAAACACACACAAGGCAAAACATATTTATTCCTTTCTCTTGTGGCACATTCTTGACGAATATGTAACATCCATTAACATGTCTCACTTCCCACTGGCTATGAAACCTGGCTCTGTAACACTAGATCATCATTTTCAAATCTGATCTGAAAGTCTCAAAAATGGAAATTTCAATGATATTCTGCAGGCCTAGCTTCTTATCCAAGGAGCTGAAGTTCCCTCCAACCCCCATTAATCAGATTGTTACTAGGATATGTCAGCTATAGAGTGGTTAAAACTGGACTTCTATAGAAAGTGCATAAAATTTCAGTCTTAACAGCATGTTCATAGCACACTTTCATCAGTCATTTGATAAATGGAGACTATATTTTTTTTCTTTTTGCAAACAAGAATAATCAAAGATGAGCTGAGAGGAAGAAAGAGCTCCTAATAGGGGCTTTTTCCCTACTCATTTTTGCTACCATGCTGCTGGGCATTCCTTCTAGCTGAGATTCTCAAGGTGAGTCTGTTCCATAGTGTTTTCAGGAAGCCAAACAATAAGAGGTTAAAAAGAAGAGGATTATCAGTTAGCAGCAGGGTCAGAGGGGCTTTACAACAACTCCGTAATTGCGACCCAGATCTGGAGTATGTGTGTGTGTGGGGGGGGGGTGCGTGTGCATGTGTGTGTGTGTGTGTGTGTGTGTGTGTGTGTTTGAGAAGGCTCAGAGGGGATAATTTGGAAAACACACGTTTGTCTCAACTAAATCTACTCTGACTAGTACTGTAAACAAGTTTATTTAACCAGTGGAGAAAGTGATTGGAAGAAACATACAGGGCTTCCCTGGTGGCGCGGTGGTTGAGAGTCCGCCTGCCGATGCAGGGGACACGGGTTCGTGCCCCGGTCCGGGAAGATCCCACATGTCACGGAGCGGCTGGCCCCATGAGCCATGGCCGCTGAACCTGCGCGTCCAGAGCCTGTGCTCCGCAACGGGAGAGGCCACAACAGTGAGAGGCCCGCGTACTGCAAAAA
>NW_006791464.1:3084959-3112047 GCF_000442215.2 Lipotes vexillifer
AAAAAAAAAAAAGAAACATACAAACTCAAAGAGCCCTAGCTAGTAATGCAGATTTTCTAAAGTGAATTATTTCTCTCTTACAACTTGGCTGAAAGATATATTTCTTTGCTTAATTATTATTATTACTATCATTATTACTATTATTATTATGTTAATTTTGGGTGTACAGCATTATAGTTCAACATCTGCAAACACCACAGAGTGATCACCACAACAAGTCTAGTTATCAACCATGACCATACAGTTGACCCCCTTCACCCACCCCCAAACCGCCTTCCCCTCTGGTAACCACCAATCTGTTCTCTGTATTGATGTGTTTGTTTTCATTTTTTGTTTGTTTTGTTTTAATATTCCACAAATGATTGAAATCATATGTTATTTTTATTTCTTCATTTGACTTATTTCACTTAGCAAAATATCCTAAAGGTCCATCCATGTTGTCACAAATGGCATGATTTCATCTTTTTTATGGTTGAGTAGTATTCCATCATATATATATATATGGAATATGTATATATATATATATATACATATTCCATCTTCTTTATCCATTCATCCGTGAATGAGCACATAGGTTGCATCCATATCTTGGCAATTGTAAATAATGCTGCCATGAATACTGGGGTGCATGTATCTTTTCAAATTAGTGTTTTCATGTTCTTCAGATATATACCCAGAAGTGGAATAGCTGGGTCATTTGGTAGTTCTGGTCTTAATTTGTTGAGGTATTTACATACTGTTTTCCATGATGGCTGCACCAATTTACAGTCCCACCAACAGTGCACAACTGTTCCATTTTCTCCATATCTTCTCCGTCATTTGTCATTCCTTGTCTTTTTGATAATAGCCATTCTAACAGGTGTGAGGTGACATCTCGTGCTTCTGATTTGCATTTTACTAATAATTAGTGATGTTGAATATCTCTTCATATGTCTGTTGGCCATTTGTATGTCTTCTTTGGAAAAGTGTCTATTGAGATATTCCTTGTCCATTTTTTAATTGTTTCTTTGTTGCTGAGTTGTATGAGTTCTTTATATATTTTGGATATTAACCCCTTGGATATATGATTTGCAAATACCTTCTATTCAGTAGATTGCATTTTCTTTTTTTTTTTTTTTTTTTTTTTTTTTTTTTTTGCGGTACGCGGGCCTCTCACTGTTGTGGCCTCTCCCGTTGTGGAGCGGACGCGCAGGCTCAGCTGCCATGGCTCACGGGCCCAGCCGCTCCACGGCATGTGGGATCTTCCCGGACCGGGGCACGAACCCGTGTCCCCTGCATCGGCAGGCGGACTCTCAACCACTGCGCCACCAGGGAAGCCCTGCATTTTCATTTTGATGAGACTTTCCTTGGCTGTATAGAAGCTTTTTAGTTTGCTGTAGTCCTATTTGTTTACTTTTGCTTTTGTTTCCCTTACCTTGAAGTCAAATTCACAAAAATATCTCTAAGATTGAAGTCAATGTGGTTACCACCTATATTTTCTTCTAAGAACTTTACGGTTTCAGGTCTTACATTCAAGTTTTTAATCCATTTTGAGTTCATTTTTGTGTATGTTGTAAAAGGGTGGCTTGTCCAGTTTTCCCAACACTGTTTGTTTAAGTGACTGTCCTTCCTCCATTATATGTTCTTTGCTCCTGTGTCATAGATTAATTGTCCATATATGTGTGGGTTTATTTCTGGACTCCCCATTTTTTTCCATTAATCTATCTGTCACTTTTTGTGCCAGTGCCATGCTGTTTTCATTACTGTAGCTTTGTAGTATACTTTGAAATCAGGGAGTGTGATACATCCAGCTTTGTCCTTATTTCTCAAGATTATTTTGGCTATTCAAGGTCTTCTGTGGTTTCATAAAAATATGAGGATTATTTGTTCTAGTTCTGTGAAATATGCCATTGACATCTTGATAGGGATTGCATTATATCTGTAGATTTCTTCCAATCCATGAGCACAGAGTTTCTTTCCATTTTTTGTCTCTTCTTCAATTCCTTCCTTTAGGGTCATACAATTTTTGGCATCCAAGTCTTTCACCTCATGGTTAAACTTTTTCCTAGGTAGTTCATTCTTTTTTGATGCAATTGCAAATGGGATTGTTTTCTTAATTCCTCTGAGAGTTTAAGTGTATAGAAATGCTACAGGCTTCTGTGTATTGATTTTCTATTCTGAAACCTTACTGAATTCATTCATTAGTTCTACCAGTCTTCTGGTGGAGTCTTTAGGGTTTTCTGTATATAGCATTATGTCACCTGTAAGTAGTGACAGTTTTACTCCTTCTTTTCTGATTTAAATGGCGTTATTTCTTTTTCTTGCCTAACTGCCATGGTTAGGACTTCTAATACTATGTCGAATAAAAGTGGTAAGAGTAGGCACCTTTCTCTTGTTCCTGATCTTAGAGAAAAACATTTTAGCATTTTTGCCACTGAGTAAGATAAGGCCCTTATTATGTTGAGGCATGTTGCCTCTATGACCACTTTGTGGAGAGTTCTTATCAAATATTGGTGTTGAATTTTGTCAAAAGCTTTTTCTGCATCTATTGAGATTATCATATGATTTTTATCCTTCATTTTGTTAATAACACTAATTGATTTGCAGATGTTGAATCATACTTGCATTCCTGGAATAAATCCCACTTCATCGTGGTGTATGATCATTTTAATGTATTTTTGGATTTGGTTTGTTAGTATTTTGCTGAGGATTTTTGCATCTATGTTCATCAAGGATATTTGCCCATAATATTCTTTTTTTGTGGTCTCCTTGTCAGCTTTAGGTATCAGGGTAATGCTTCATAAAATGTGTTTGGAAGGTTTCTCTCCCCTTCAATTTTTTGAATTTGAAAAGGATAGGTATTAAATCTTCTTTGAATGGTTTGTAGCATTCACCAGTGAAGCTATCAGGTCCTTGGCTTTTGTTTGCTGGGAGCTTTTTGACTACTGCTTTAATCTCCTTATTAGTAATCAATCTATTCAGATTTTCTATTTCATCATGAACAGTCTTGGAAGATTGTATATTTCTAGAAATTTATCTGTTTATTCTAGGTTGTCCAATTTGTTGGTAGAAATATTTCTATATATAAATATTGGTATTAAGCAAATATTAGACTACACTTGAGTTTATTCAAATTATAATCTGAAACAAAATTCTGGAGGGGAAAAACAGAGGGGTGGGGTGGGAGGGGAGGTGACCAGAAGGTTGAGGAAAGATTAACTAGGGTGTGAGGAGGAGAGCAATCCATAAACCTAGTGCCTTCACTGCCTGTAATTCCTGCCCCCCAACACACACAGACACACCCACGTGTGTGTGTGCGCGCACACACACACACACACACACACACACACACCTTCTCTGCCCAGCCAACTCCTAATCATCCTTAAAAACTCCACTCAGTTATCACCTTCTCTGTCTCTACAGGATTGACCTAAGTCCTTTGCTTTGGAATAAAGGGGAGAAGATTTCTATCAATACTTTTGCCTGATGCATATTCAGAAAAAAAAAAAACAGAAATACATAAACAGGATCTTTATTGCTATCCTTTAATCAGTTCACTCCATTTAATCAAGTGTACATTGGTGTAGCAATTCAGTTTCTTCCTTTGGATTTCAGGTGAATGTAAGAATGAGCTTAAAAACACGGAGGTAATACCCAAGCACTCCTTATTGAGGATACATGTTTGGAAAAGCCATGAAAAAGCTTAGGAAAAATGGTACTATTCTGTTCTAATTTATTTAAATATATGAAGAATGTTACATCATAGAATTTCACTCTAAGGATAAGAGCATTATTTTTTTTTTGACCTGACCCTATAAGTTGTACTGGCTTCTATAAGGGGAACTTACCTATATGTTTCCTCATAGAGAGCTCAGGTTGCTTCCACTGTGTAAAACGTTGTATACCCAGGCATTTTAAAACTCTAAAAGGTAGGAAGTATTTTTTGTGCCTATTTCCTAAAACTAAGACACAGAATCAACTGCTAAACAATTTGTAATCCTGTTTGTACAGAATAAAAATAATAAATGCAGTGCTTTAAGAAATATTCATCAAATATAATATAGAAATGTTAATATAACTAAGAATATACAGAGAAAGTCAACTCAGAGGACCACTGTTCAGCTTAGCTTCCATAGTTCATTAGATCTTGGGTATGTTTCTATAAATGATTATGCTGCATGAGATATAAAAGAACTATGATGAGAAGGTTCATGGAAAAGCAAAGATTACTGTAAAAATGCAGCTTCCCATTCAAACAACACCTTAATCTGAATGAGATCAATTTGATCTGTAAGAATATTTAAGCATTTATCTCAGAAAAGTCAACCTGCTCTTTTCCATTTTAAAAATTAACAGGGGCCAGAGTCCAAAGCTGACTAGAATAGAGCTGTGTTTATAATGACAAAATATTAATGATGGGAACGCTGTTTTAAACAAAGTCCAAATTTTCAGGTTCACAGAAGCTAATATAAGTTATGCTCACCGTATTAAGAAAACACATTTCCTTTATTCTATTCTGAAGAAAACTGTTTTGTTAGATTTCACAAAAAGAAAATGTTACCTCCACCTCAAAAATCTAAAATATACTACAATTTCCTTCATGCCAAATTTAGCAAACATGAATTTTAGAGCAATGAGTTACAGGGCTAAACAAATAATTCTGTAAAAAATTAAATGTACTGATAATAGTATAGAGGTGGCATAAAAATTGATATACCTTTTTCACCCTATAGGACTGGTACATACTAGAAACAAAAGGCAAAAGCTTTTATAAACAAGGTTTCCTCATAAAACATTTTAATCAATGCAAAAATCATTGGAACATTTAGGCCTAGTCAGAGCCTTAAAGAAGAGTTCAAACTGAGGTTGTATCCATTTTCACATTTGAATTAAACTCTGGTGATGCCATTCAAATAATGGTTTGATGTCTTTTGCTTATCACCCAATAAATGCACTTCCAATACTAAAGATTAAAAAACCTACACATCCTGAGTCAATAACACAAAGTGTAGATATCTACCATGGTAAGTAAAGAAAACTAAGAAACAGCATCACGCATAAGCCTAATGGCAAAGCATGTCAATTTTAGCAACATTCCAAGATGATAAGGGTCTGAGTAGAAGGTTTGTTCCCAGATTCTGTCTGTGCATGAGATAGCCTTCAACTAAGTAAAAGACAGATGGTGAGATGCTGACTTGTAAACAATACTTCCACATTAGAATCCATGAGCTTGATTCTCTCTAGAAAAATATCTGCATTCATTACAATGGGCGGTCTTATGAGTACATATACCTGAATTGCCTTCCTGAATATATGTTTAAAAACTACCTGTGTATTCATAAAAATGATATTTTAACAGGCTTAAGTATTGATCCCTAATACCTGAAAGCAAAAGTTGAGGGGAAAATAAGACTTTAAACAGAAAGCTTAAGTTGTAAATATTAAGGAAATTTTCCCCTTAACATAAACTGTTTGGCAGGGCATGTGGCGGAGGGGGAGACGACGGGAGGGGAATCATGCAGTACTAGTGTCCCAAAGAATTTGATTTGATACTGATTCATGGAATGAAACCCGTCTGTGGATCTGAATCCAAAATGTTGATATCTCAGCTGCAACGGCAACAATTATGTTTCTTTGAAAGATGATGGTGAGTCTTTAATTATTAAAGCAATTGTATTTAACAGATGGCCCAAGAAAAGTACTTTAAAAAAGTTACCCAGAGGGTTATATAAACGAACAAGCTAAAACAGCTGGCAGCTGGTGCATGAAATCAATAATGAGAAAATGAGTTCTACTGTATCTTTGTTTTCATTGTCTAGTTGAAGACAGAGAAGACAAGAGAAAGAGCGAGAGGGAATCAACTTGTGAACTTCACAAAGGGGCCGAATGGATTATGTGTATCTAATTAGAAAGAGAGAAACCTCCTGGAGTGAGGCTGTAAAACTAAAGAAATGGTGTGTGCGTGTGTGCCCTTGTGTGTATGTGTATGCAAGTGTACCCACGTGCTGAGTGGACAGGAATACAGAGAGGAAATTGTACTTTCTGACTACTTCAGCTATACTGTTGTGGGTAATTCACTGCTTATTTTATGGCCTCGAAAAATCCAAATTGCACTTAATCAGAGGAAAATACTTCAAGAGACAGAATAAGCAATACTAATGGAATAATGATGAATTTGAATATTGCTGGTTTTCCTTCACTTATTCTTTTAAGCAATTTCACCAGTTAGAACTTCTTAAATTAAAAATTCCCACTGAGGAGACCTTCAAGATGGTGGAAGAGTAGGATGTGGAGATCACCTTCCTCCCCACAAATACATCAAAAATACATCTAGGGCTTCCCTGGTGGCACAGTGGTTGAGAGTCCAGCGGCCGATGCAGGGGACACGGGTTTGTGCTCCGGTCCGGGAATATCCCACATGCTGCGGAGCGGCTAGGCCCATGAGCCATGGCCGCTGAGCCTGTGCGTCTGGAGCCTGTGCTCTGGAACGGGAGAGGCCACAACAGTGAGAGGCCCGCGTACCGCAAAAAAAAAAAAAAAATCTACATGTGGAACAGCTCCTACAGAACACCTACTGAATGCTGGCAGAAGACCTCAGACCTCCCAAAAGGCAAGAAACTCCCCACATAACTGGGTAGGGCAAAAGAAAAAAGAATAAACAGAGACAAAAGAATAGGGAAGGGACCTGCACAAGTGGGAGGGAGCTGTGAAGGAGGAAAGGTTTCCACACATTAGGAAGCCCCTTCACTGGTGGAGGGGGGGGGGTAGGTGGAGGGGAAGCTTCAGAGCCACAGAGGAGAGTGCAGCAACAGGGGTGCAGAGGACAAAGTGGAGAGATTCCCGCACAAGGATCGGTGCTGACCAGCACTCACCAGCCTGAGTCTGCTCACCCACTGGGGTGGGCGGGAACTGGGTGTTGAGGCTCGGGCTTCAGAGGTCAGATGGCTGGGAGAGGACTGGGGTTGGCTGCATGAACACAGCCTGAAGGGGGCTAATGTACTGTGCCACAGCTAGCTGGGAGGGTGTCAGGGAAAAAGACTGGACCTGCCAGGGAGGCAAGAGACCTTTGTTTCATGGTGCGTGAGGAGAGGAGATTCCGGCTCCCTGTGCCCACAGAAGGCAGGGCACTGTCTAAACGAGCTCCAGAGACAGGCACAAGCTGTGGCTATCAGCTCAGACACCAGAGATGGGCATGAACCACTAATGCTGTTGCCGCTGCCACTAAGAATCCTGTGTGCAAGTGCAGGTCACTATCCACACACCCCCAGGAGCCTGTGCAGCACACCACTGCCAGGGTCCTGTGATCCAGGGACAATTTCCCCAGGAGAACACAAAGCACACCTCAGGCTGTCACAACGTCATGCTGACTTCTAACGTCACAGGCTTGCCCCACATTCCAATTATGACTACCATACCCCTCCCTTCCCCTAGCCTGAGTGAGCCAGAGAGCCCTAATCAGCCACTGCTTTAACCACCTCTTGTCTGGGCAGGAAACAGATGCCTGAGGGTGACCTACATGCAGAGGCAGGGCAAAAACCAAAGCTGAACCACAGAAGCTGAGCGAACAAAGAAGAGAAAGGGAAATTTCTCCGTGCAGCCTCAGCAGCAGCAGATTAAATCCCCACAATCAACTTGATAAACGCTGCATCTGAAGAATACCTGAAGAGAAAACAAATGTTCCCAAAACTGAGGTCATGGACTTTGGGAACAACTAAAACTTGGGGTTTGCTTTCTGTGTCTAATTTGTTTCTGATTTTATATTTATCTTAGTTTAGTATTTAGTGCTTATTATCACTGGTGAATTTGTTTATTGGTATGGTGGCTCTCTTCCTTTTTTTAATACATATTTTTTTTCCTCCTTTTTCTCTTTTTGTGAATGTGCATGTGTATGCTTCTTTGTGTAATTTTTGTCTGTATAGCTTTGCTTTTACTCTTTGTCCTAAGGTTCTATCTGTACATTTTTTTGTTTTTGTTTTCATTTTTGTTTTTTTTATTTCTTCCTTTTCTTCTGAGCCCTGTGGCTCATAGGGTCTTTGTGTTCTGGCCAGCTGTTGGGCCTGAGCCTCTGGGGTGGGAGGGATGAGCCTGGGACATTGGACCACCAGGAACCTCCTGGTCCCATGTAATATCAATCAGAGAGAGCTCTCCAACAGATCATTGTCTCAACACTAAGACCCACCCCTACCCAATGGCCAGCAAGCTCCAGTGCTGGATGCCCCATGCCAAAAAACTAGCAAGACAGGAACACAAAACCACCCATTAGCAGAAAGACTGCCTAAAATCATACTAAGCTCACAGACACTCCAAAACACACCACTGGATGCAGCCCTGCCACCAGAAGGACAAAATACAGCCTCACCCACCAGAACACAGGCACAAGTCCACTCCAACAGGAGGCCTACACAGCCCATTAAACCAACCTCACTCACTGGGGGCAGACACCAAAAATAATGGGAATTATGAACCTGCAGCCTGTGAAAAGGAGACCCCAAACCCAGTAAGTTAAACAAAATGAGAAAACAGATAAATATGCAGCAGATGAAGGAGCAAGGTAAAACCCCACCAGACCAAAAAAAATGAAGAAGAAATAGGCAGTCTAACTGAAAAAGAATTCAGAGTAATGATAGGAAAGATATCCAAAATCTTGAAAATAGAATGGAGAAAATACAAGAAACACTTAAAAAAGACATACAAGAACTAAAGAAAAAACAAACAATGATGACCAACACAATAAATGAAATTGAAAATACTCTATAAGAAATCAATAGCAGAATAACTGAGGCAGAAGAACGGGTAAGTGACCTGGAGGATAAAATAGTGGAAATAACTACTGCAGAGCAAAATAAAGAAAAACGAATGAAAAGAATTGAAGACACTCTCAGAGACCTCTGGGACAACATTAAACTCACCAACATTTGAAATACAGGAAACCCAGAAGAAGAAGAAGAGAAAAAGAAAGGGCCTGAGAAAATATTTGAATAGATAATAGTTGAAAACTTCCCTAACATGGGAAAGGAAATAGTCAGTCAAGTCCAGGAAGCACAGAGAGTCCCGCACAGGATAAAACCAAGAAGAAACATAACAAGACACATATTAAACAAACTACCAAAAATTAAACACAAAGAAAAAATATTCAAAGCAGCAAGGGAGGGCTTCCCAGGTGGCACAGTGGTTGAAAGTCTGCCTGCTAGTGCAGGGGACACGGGTTCGAGCCCTGGTCTGGGAGGATCCCCCATGCGGCAGAGCAACTGGCATGTTGCTCAACCCATGAGCCACAACTGCTGAGCCTGCACATCTGGAGCCTGTGATCTGCAATGGGAGAGACCACCGTGGTGAGAGGCCCATGCACCGCGATGAAGACTGGCCCCCGCATGCCACAAATAGAGAAAGCCCTCGCACAGAAACAAGGACGCAACACAGCAAAAATAAATAAATTAATTAATAAAGTCCATAAACACAGGAACCATATCTATGCATTGTTCACAGTGGTATCTTTGTTAAAAAAAGAAAAGAAAAGAAAAAGCAGCAAGGGAAAAGCAACAAATAAAATCCAAGGTAATCCCCATAAAGTTAACAGCTGATCTTTCAGCAGAAACCACAAGCCAGAAAGGAGTGGCAGGACATATTTAAACTGATGAAGGAGAAAAACCAACAACCAAGATTACTCTACCCAGTAAGAATCTCATTCAAATTTGACAGAGAAATTAAAACGTTTACAGACAAGCAAAAACTAAGAGAATTCAGCACCACAAAACCAGCTTTACAACAAATGCTAAAGGAACTTCTCTAGGCAAGAAACACAAGAGAAGGAAAAGACCTACAATAACAAACCCAAATGAATTAAGAACATGATAATAGGGACATACATACTGATAATTACCTTAAATATAAATGCATTAAATGGTCCAACAAAAAGACAAAAAAAGGCTGAATGGATACAAAAATAAAACCGATATATATGCTGTTTATAAGAGACCCATTTCAGACCTAGGGAAACATACAGACTGAAAGTGAGGGGATGGAAAAAGATATTTCATGCAAATGGACATCAAAATAAAGCTGAAGTACCAAATTTCATATCAGAAAAAATAGACTTTAAAATACAGACTATTACAAGAAACAAAGAAGGACACTACATAATGATCAAGGGATCATCCAAGAAGTTATAACAATTGTAAATATTTATGCACCCAACAAAGAAGCACCTCAATACATAAGGCAAATGCTAACAGCCATAAAAGGGGAAATCAACAGTAACACAATCATACAAGAGGACTTTCACACCCCACTTTCACCAATGGACAGATCATACAATATGAAAATAAATAAGGAAACACAAGCTTTAAATGACACATTAAACAAGATGGACTTATTTGATATTTATAGGACATTCCATCCAAAAACAACAGAATATACTTTCTTCTCAAGTGCTCATGGAACATTCTCCAGGATAGACCATATCTTCGGTCACAAATCAAGTCTTTGTAAATTTCAGAAAATTGAAATCATATCAAGTGTCTTTTCTGACCCCAACACTATGAGAATACATATCAATTACAGGAAAAATTCTGTAGAAAATACAAACACATGGAGGCTAAACAATACACTACTAAATAATCAAGAGATCACTGAAGAAATCAAAGAGTAAATCAAAAATTACCAAGAAACAAATGACAATGAAAACATGATGACCCAAAACCTATGGGACGCAGCAAAAGCAGTTCTAAAAGGAAAGTTTATAGCAGTAAAATCCTACCTTAAGAAACAAGAAACAACTCAAATAAACAACGTAACCTTACAACTAAAGCAATTAGAGAAAGAAGAACAAAAGAAACCCCAAAGTTAGCAGAAGGAAAGAAATCATAAATATCAGACCAGAAATACATGAAAAAGAAATGAGGGAAACAATAGCAAACATCAATAAAACTAAAAGCTAGTTCTTTGAGGAGAAGATAAAGAAGATTGATAAACCATTAAGCAGACTCATCAAGAAAAAAGGGGGGAAGACTCAAATCAATAGAATTAGAAATGAAAAAGGAGAAGTAACAACTGACACTGAAGAAATACAAAGGATCATGAGAGATTACTATAAGCAACTATATGCCAGTAAAATGGACAACCTGAAAGAAATAGACAAATTCTTAGGAAAGCACAACCTTCTGAGACTGAACCACAAAGAAATAGAAAATATAAAAAGTCCAATGTCAAGAACTGAAATTGAAACTGTGATTAGAAATGTTCCAACAAACAAAAGCCCAGGACCAACCAGACGGCATCACAGGCGAATTCTATCAAACATTTACAGAAGAGCTAAAATCTATTCTTCTCAAACTCTTCCAAAATATAGCAGACTACTCATTCTACGAGGCCACCATCACCCTGATACCAAAAGCAGACAAAGATGTCACACAAAAAAGAAAACTACAGGCCAACAGCACTGATGAATATAGATGCAAAAATCCTCAACAAAATTCTAGCAAACAGAATCCAAGAGCACATTAAAAGGTTCATACACCATGATCAAGTGGGGTTTATCCCAGGGATGCAAAGATTCTTCAATATACGCAAATCAATATGACACACCATACTAACAAACTGAAGGATAAAAACATATGATAATGTCAATAGATGCAGAAAAAGCTTTCAACAAAATTTGACACATGTTTATGATAAAAACTCTCCAGAAAGTGGGCAGAGAGGGAACCTACCTCAATATAACAAAGGCTATATATGACAAACGCACAGCCAACATCGCTCTCAATAGTGAAAAACTGAAACTATTTCCTCTAAGATCAGGAACAAAACAAGGTTTCCCACTCTCAACACTATTATTCAACATAGTTTTGGAAGTTTTAGCCACAGCAATCATAGAAGAAAAAGAAATAAAAGGAATCGAAATCAGAAAAGAAGTAAGGCTGTCACTTTTTGCAGATGACATTATACGATACATAGAGAATCCTAAGATGCTACCAGAAAACTACGAGAGCTAGTCAATGAATTTCGTAAAGTAGCAGGATACAAAATTAATGCACAGGAATCTCTTGCATTCCTATCCACTAATGACAAGAAATCTGAAAGAGAAATTAAGGAAACACTCCCATTTTACCATTGCAAAAAAAAGAATAAAATACCTAGGAATAAACATTCCTAAGGAAACAAAAGTCCTGTGTGCAGAAAACTATAAGACACTGATGAAAGAAATTAAAGACAATACCAACAAATGGAGAGACATACCATGTTCTTGGATTGGAAGAATCAACACTGTGAAAATGACTATAGTACCCATAGCAATATACGGATTCAATGCAATCCATATCAAGCTACCAATGGCATTTTTCACCAAACTAGAACAAACAATTTTACAATTTGTATGGAAACACAAAAGACCCTGAATAGTCAATGCAATCATGAGAAAGAAAAACGGAACTGGAGGAATCTGGCTCCCTGACTTCAGACTATACTACAAAGCTATAGTAATCAAGACAGTATGGTATTGGCACAAAAACAGAAATATAGATCAATGGAACAGGATAGAAGCCCAGAGATAAACCTATGCACCTATGCTCACCTAATATCTGACAAAGGAGGCAAGAATGTACAATACAGAAGAGTCAGTCTCTTCAATAAGTGGTTCTGGCAAAACTGGACAGCTACATGTAAAGGAATAAAATCAGAACACTCCCTAACACCATACACAAAAATAAACTCAAAATGGATTAAAGACCTAAATCTAAGGACAGACAATATAAAACTCTTACAGGAAAACAGGCAGAACACTCTATGATATAAATCACAGAAGGATCCTTTTTGACCCATCCCCTAGAGAAATGGAAATAAGAACAAAAATAAATAAATGGGACCTAATGAGACATAAGATCTTTGCACAGCAAAGGAAACCATAAACAAGAAGAAAAGACAACCCGCAGAATGGGAGAAAATATTTGCAAACAATGCAACTGACAAAGGATTAATCTCCAAAATATGCAAGCAGCTCATGCAGCTCAATATCAAAAACACAAACAACCCAATCCAAAAATGGGCAGAAGACCTAAAGAGACATTTCTCCAAAGAAGATATACAGATTCCCAACAAACACATCAAAGGACGCTCAACATCACATTAGAGAAATGCAAATAAAACCACAGTGAGGTATCACCTCACACAGGTCAGAATGGCCATCATCAAAAAACTTACATACAGTAAATGCTGGAAAGGGTATGGAGAAAGGGAACCCTCTTGCACTGTTGGTGGGAATGTAAATTGATAACTCCACTATGGAGAACAGTATGGAGGTTCCTTAAAAATCTAAAACTAGAACTACCATATGACCCATCAATTCCACTACTGGGCATTTACCCTGAGAAAAGCATCATTCAAAAAGAGACATGTGGAGGGAGGGGAACATGGCGGAAGAGTAAGACGCGGAGGTCACCTTCCTCCCCACAGATACACCAGAAATACATCTACACGTGGAACAATTCCTACAGAACACCTACTGAATGCTGGCAGAAGACCTCAGACCTCCCAAAAGGCAAGAAACTCCCCACATACCTGGGTAGGGCAAAAGAAAAAAAGAAAAAACAGAGACAAAAGAATAGGGATGGGACCTGCACCAGTGGAGGGAGCAGTAAAGGAGGAAAGGTTTCCACACACTAGGAAGCCCCTTTGCGGGCGGAGACTGCGGGTGGCAGAGGGGGGAGCTTCGGAGCCGCGGAGGAGAGCACAGCAACAGGGGTGGGGAGGGCAAAGCGGGGAGATTCCCGCACAAAGGATCAGTGCCGACCGGCACTCACCAGCCCGAAAGGCTCGTCTGCTCACCCGCCGGGGTGGGCGGGGCTTGGAGTTGAGGCTCGGGCTTTGGTCGGAGCGCAGGGAGAGGACTGGGGTTGGCTGCGTGAACACAGCCTAAAGGGGTTACTGCACCACCGCTAGCAGGGAGGGAGTCCGGGAAAAGGTCTGGAGCTGCCGAAGAGGCAAGAGACTTTTTCTTCCCTCTTTGTTTCCTGGTGCGCGAGGCGAGGAAATTAAGAGCGCTGCTTAAAGGACCTCCAGAGACGGGCACGAGCCGCGGCTAAAAGCGCGGACCCCAGACACGGGGGGAAGACGCTAAGGCTGCTGCTGCCGCCACCAAGGGGCCTGTATGCGAACACAGGTCACTATCCACACCCCTCTTCCGGGGAGCCTGTGCAGCCCGCCACTGCCAGGTTCCCGGGCCCCAGGGACAATTTCTCAGGGAGAACACACGGCGGGCCGCAGGCTCGCCCCTCACTCCACGCCCCTCCCTCCCCCCCGAGCCTGAGTGAGCCAGAGTCCCAGAATCAGCGGCTCCTTTAACCCCGTCCTGTCTGAGCAAAAAACAGACGCCCTCCAGGGACCTGCATGCAGAGGCGGGGCCAAATCCAAAGCTGAGCCCCTGGGAGCTGTGAGAACTAAGAAGAGAAAGGGAAATCTCTCCCAGCAGCCTCAGAAGCAGCGGATTAAAGCTCCACAATCAACTTGATGTACCCTGCATCTGTGGAATACATGAATAGACAATGAATCATCCCAAATTGAGGAGTTGATCTTTGAGAGCAAGATTTATGATTTTTTCCCCTTTTGCTCTTTTTGTGAGCGTGTATGTGTATGCTTCTGTGTGAGATTTTATCTGTATAGCTTTGCTTCCACCATTTGTCCTAGGGCTCTATCCATCCATTGTTTTTTTTTTTAATTTTTTTCCTTAATAATAATTTTAATTTTAATAACTATTTTTTTACTTTATCTTCTTTCTTTCTCTTTCTTTCTGTCTCTCTTTCTTTCTCTCTTTCTTTCTTTCTTTTCCTTTCTTTCTTTCTTTCTTTCTTTCTTTCTTTCTTTCTTTCTTTCTTTCTTTCTTTTTCTTTCCTTCCCTCCTTTAGACAACGAATCATCCCAAATTCAGGAGGTGGACTTTGAGAGCAAGATTTATGATTTTTTCCCCTTTTCCCCTTTTTGTGAGTGTGTATGTGTATGCTTGTGTGTGAGATTTTGTCTGTATAGTTTTGCTTCCACCATTTGTCCTAAGGTTCTATCCGTCCATTTTTTTTTTTAATATTTTTTCTTAATAATTATTTATTATTTTAAAACTTTATTATATTTTACTTTATTTTATTTTACTTTATCTTCTTTCTTTCTCTTGTTCCTTCTTTCCCTCCTTCCTTCCTTCCTTCCTCCCACCATCCTTCCCTCCCTCCCTCCTTCCTTTCCTTCTTTCCTTCCTTCTTTCTTTCTTTCTTTCTTCCTTCCTTCCCTCCTTTCTTTCTTTCTTTCTTTCTTCCTAGTTCTACTAATTCTTTCTCTCTACTTTTGCTCCCTTTTATACTGAGCCGTGTGGATAAAAGGCTCTTGGTGCTGCAGCCAGGAGTCAGGACTCTGCCTCTGAGGTGGGAGAGCCAACTTCAGGACACTGGTCAACAAGAGACCTCCCAGCTCCACATAATATCAAATGGCGAAAATCTCCCAGAGATCTCCATCTCAACACCAGCACCCAGCTTCACTCAATGACCAGCAAGCTACAGTGCTGGACACCCTATGCCAAACAACTAGCAAAACAGGAACACAACCCTACCCATTAGAAGAGAGGCTGCCTAAAATCATAATAAGTCCACAGACACCCCAAAACACACCACCAGACGTGGACCTGCCCACCAGAGAGACAAGATCCAGCCTCATCCACCAGAACACAGGCACTAGTCCTCTCAACCAGGAAGCCTACAGAACCGACTGAACCAACCATAACCACTAGGGACAGACACCAACAACAACAGGAACTACAAACCTGCAGCCTGCATAAAGGAGACGCCAAACACAGTAAGGTAAGCAAAATGAGAAGACACAAAAACACACCGCAGATGAAAGAGCAAGATAAAAACGCAGCAGACCTAACAAATGAAGAGGAAATAGGCAGTCTACCTGAAAAAGAATTCAGAATAATGATAGTAAAGATGATCCAAAATCTTGGAAATAGAATGGACAAAATGCAAGAAACATTTAACAAGGACCTAGAAGAAATAAAGATGAAACAGACAATGATGAACAACAAAATAAATGAAATGAAAAATACTATAGATGGGATAAATAGCAGAATAACTGAGGCAGAAGAACGGATAAGTGACCTGGAAGATAAAATAGTGGAAATAACTAATGCAGAGCAGAATAAAGAAAAAAGAATGAAAATAACTGAGGACAGTCTCAGAGACCTCTGGGACAACATTAAATGCACCAACATTTGAATTACAGGGGTTCCAGAAGAAGAAGAGAAAAAGAAAGGGACTGAGAAAATACTTGAAGAGATTATAGTTGAAAATTTCCCTAATATGGGAAAGGAAATAGTTAATCAAGTCCAGGAAGCACAAAGAGTCCCATACAGGATAAATCCAAGGAGAAACACGCCAAGACACATATTAATGAAACTGTCAAAAATTAAATACAAAGAAAGCATATTAAAAGCAGCAAGGGAAAAACAACAAATAACACACAAGGGAATCTCCATAAGGTCAACAGATGATCTGTCAGCAGAAACTCTGCAAGCCAGAAGGGACTGGCAGGACATACTGAAAGTGATGAAGTAGAAACACCTGCAACCAAGATTACTCTACCCAGCGAGGATCTCATTCAGATTTGATGGAGAAACTAAAACTTTACAGACAAGCAAAAGCTGAGAGAGTTCAGCACCACCAAACCAGCTTTACAACAAATGCTAAAGGAACTTCTCTAGGCAAGAAACACAAGAGAAGGAAAAGACCTACAATAACGAACCAAAAACAATTTAGAAAATGGGAATAGGAACATACATATCAATAATAACCTTAAAAGTAAGTGGACTAAATGCTGCCACCAAAAGACACAGATTGGCTGAATGGATACAAAAACAAGACCCATATATATGCTGTCTACAAGAGACCCTCTTCAGACCTAGAGACACATACAGACTGAAAGTAAGGGGACGGAAAAAGATACTCCATGCAAATGGAAACCAAAAGAAAGCTGGTGTAGCAATTTTCATATCAGCAAAATAGACTTTAAAATAATGACTATTAAAAGAGACAAAGAAGGACTCTACATAATGATCAAGGGATCGATCCAAGAAAAGATATAACAATTGTAAATATTTATGCACCCAACATAGGAACACCTCAATACATAAGGCATGTACTAACAGCCATAAAAGGGGAAATCGACAGTAACACATTCATAGTAGGGGACTTTAACACCCCACTTTCACCAATGGACAGATCATCCATAATGAAAATAAATAAGGAAACACAAGCTTTAAATGATACATTAAAAAGATGTACTTAATTGATATTTATAGGACACTGCATCCAAAAACAACAGAATACACATTTTTCCCAAGTGCTCATGGAATATTCTCCAGGATAGATCATATCTTGGGTCAAATATCAAGCCTTGGTAAATTTAAGAAGATTGAAATTGTATCAAGTATCTTTTCCGACCACAATGCCATAAGACTAGATATCAAGTACTGGAAAAGATCTGTAAAATATACAAACACATGGAGACTAAACAATACACTCCTTAATAATGAAGTGATCACTGAAGAAATCAAAGAGGAAATTTAAAAATACCTAGAAACAAATGACAATGGAGACACGATGACCCAAAACCTATGGGATGCAGCAAAATGAGTTTTAAGAGGGAAGTTTATAGCAGTACAAGCCCACCTTAAGAAACAGGAAACATCTCGAATAAAAAACCTAACCTTGCAACTAAAGCAATTAGAGAAAGAAGAACAAAAAAAAGCCCAAAGTTAGCAGACGGAAAGAAATCATAAATATCAGATGAGAAATAAATGAAAAAGAAATGAAGGAAACAATAGCAAAGATGAATAACACTAAAAGCTGGTTCTTTGAGAAGGTAAACAAAATAGATAAACCATTAGCCAGACTCATCAAGAAAAAGAGGGAGAAGACTCAAATCAATAGAATTAGAAATGAAAAAGGCGAAGTAACAACTGAAACTGCAGAAATAGAAATGATCTTGAGAGATTACTACAAGCAACTCTATGCCAATAAAATGGACAACCTGGAAGAAATGGACAAATTCCTAGAAATGCACAGCCTCCCAAGAGTGAATACGGAAGAAATAGAAAATATGAACAGACCAATCACAAGCACTGAAATTGAAACTATGATTAAAAATCTTCCAGCAAACAGAAGCCCAGGACCAGGTGGCTTCACAGGCGAATTCTATCAAATATTTAGAGAAGAGCTAACACCTATCCTTCTCAAACTCTTACAAAATATAGCAGAGGGAGGAACACTCCCAAACTCATTCTATGAGGCCACCATCACCTTGATACCAAAACCAGAAAGGATGTCACAAAGAAAGAAAACTACAGGCCAATATCACTGATGAACATAGATGCAAAAATCCTCAACAGAATACTAGCAAACAGAATCCAACAGCACATTAAAAGGATCATACACCATGATCAAGTGGGGTTTATTCCAGGAATGCAAGGATTCTTCAATATATGCAAATCTATCAATGTGATAAACCATATTAACAAATTGAAGGAGAAAAACCATATGATCATCTCAATAGATGCAGAGAAAGCTTTTGACAAAATTCAACACCCATTTATGATAAAAACCCTGCAGAAAGTAGGTGTAGAGGGAACTTTCCTCAATATAATAAAGGCCATATATGACAAGCCCACAGCCAACATCATCCTCAATGGCGAAAAACTGAAAGCATTTCCACTAAGGTCAGGAACAAGACAAGGTTGCCCACTCTCACCACTCTTATTCAACATAGTTTTGGAAGTTTTAGCCACAGCAATCAGAGAAGAAAAGGAAATAAAAGGAATCCAAATCGGAAAAGAAGAAGTAAAGCTGTCACTGTTTGCAGATGACATGATACTATACATAGAGAATCCTAAAGATGCTACCAGAAAACTACTAGAGCTAATCAATGAATTTGGTAAAGTAGCAGGATACAAAATTAATGCACAGAAATCTCTGGCATTCCTATATACTAATGATGAAAAATCTGAAAGTGAAATCAAGAAAACACTCCCATTTACCATTGCAACAAAAAGAATAAAATATCTAGGAATAAACCTACCTAAGGAGACAAAAGACCTGTATGCAGAAAATTATAAGACACTGATGAAAGAAATTAAAGATGATACAAACAGATGGAGAGATATACCATGTTCTTGGATTGGAAGAATCAACATTGTGAAAATGACTCTACTTCCCAAAGCAATCTATAGATTCAATGCAATCCCTATCAAACTACCACTGGCATTTTTCACAGAACTAGAACAAAAAATTTCACAATTTGTATGGAAACACAAAAGACCCCGAATAGCCAAAGCAATCTTGAGAACAAAAAATGGAGCTGGAGGAATCAGGCTGCCTGACTTCAGACTATACTACAAAGCTACAGTAATCAAGACAGTATGGTACTGGCACAAAAACAGAAAGATAGGTCAGTGGAACAGGTTAGAAAGCCCAGAGATAAACCCTCGCACATATGGTCACCTTATCTTTGATAAAGGAGGCAGGAATGTACAGTGGACAAAGGACAGCCTCTTCAATAAGTGGTGCTGGGAAAACTGGACAGGTACATGTAAAAGTATGAGATTAGATCACTCCCTAACACCATACACAAAAATAAGCTCAAAATGGATTAAAGACCTTAATGTAAGGCCAGAAACTATCAAACTCTTAGAGGAAAACATAGGAAGGACACTCTATGACATAAATCACAGCAAGATCCTTTTTGATCCACCTCCTAGAGAAATGGAAATAAAAACAAAAATAAACAAATGGGACCTAATGAAACTTCAAAGCTTTTGAACAGCAAAGGAAACCATAAACAAGACCAAAAGACAATACTCAGAATGGGAGAATATATTTGCAAATGAAGCAACTGACAAAGGATTAATTTCCAAAATTTACAAGCAGCTCATGCAGCTCAATAACAAAAAAAACAAACAACCCAATCCAAAAATGGGCAGAAGACCTAAATAGACATTTCTCCAAAGAAGATATACAGACTGCCAACAAACACATGAAAGAATGCTCAACATCATTAATCATTAGGGAAATGCAAATCAAAACTGCAATGAGATATCATCTCACACCAGTCAGAATGGCCATGATCAAAAAATCTAGAAGCAATAAATGCTGGAGAGGGTGTGGAGAAAAGGGAACACTCCTGCACTGCTGGTGGGAATGTGAATTGGTACAGCCACTATGGAGAACAGTATGGAGGTTCCTTAAATCTACAAATAGAACTACCATACGACCCAGCAATCCCAGTACTGGGCATATACCCTGAGAAAACCATAATTCAGAAAGAGTCATGTACCAAAATGTTCATTGCAGCTCTATTTACAATAGCCCAGAGATGGAAACAACCTAAGTGCCCATCGTCAGATGAATGGATAAAGAAGAGGTGGCACATATATACAATGGAATATTACTCAGCCATAAAAGGAAACAAAATTGAGCTATTTGTAATGAGGTGATAGACCTAGAGTCTGTCATACAGAGTGAAGTAAGTCAGAAAGAGAAAGACAAACACCGTATGCTAACACATATGTATGGAATTTAAGAAAAAACAAATGTCATGAAGAACCTAGGGGTAAGACAGGAATAAAGACACAGACCTACTAGAGAACAGACTTGAGGATATGGGGAGGAAGAAGGGGGAGCTGTGACAAAGCGAGAGAGAGGCATGGACATATATACACTACCAAACGTAAGGTAGATAGCTAGTGGGAAGCAGCCGCATAGCACAGGGAGATCAGCTCGGTGCTTTGTGACCGCCTGGAGGAGTGGGATATGGACGGTGGGAGGGAGATGCAAGAGGGAAGAGATATGGGAACATATGTATATGTATAACGGATTCACTCTGTTATAAAGCAGAACCTAACACACCATTGTAAAACAATTACATCCCAAAAATATGTTAAAAAAAATAAAAGAGACATGTACCACAATATTCATTGGAGCTCTATTTACAATAGCCAGGACATGGAAGCAACCTAAGTGTCCATCGACAGAGGAATGGATAAAGGATGATGTGGCACATATATACAATGGAATATTACTCGTCCATAAAAGGAAATGAAATTGAGTTATTTGTGGTTAGGTTGATGGACCTAGAGACTGTCATACAGAGTGAAGTAAGTCAGAAAGAGAAAAACAAATACCATATGGTAACACATATATATGGAATCTAAAATAAACAAAACAAACAAGTTTCTGATGAACCTAAGGGCAGGACAGGAATAAAGACACAGATGTAGAGAATGGACTTGAGGACACAGCGAGGGGGAAGGGTAAGTTAGCACAAAGTGAAAGAGTAGCATGGACATATATACACTACCAAATGTAGAATAGATAGTTAGTGGGAAGCAGCTACATAGCACAGGGAGATCAGTTCGGTGCTCTGTGACCACCTAGAGGGGTTGGATAAGGAGTGTGGGAGGGAGGCGCAAGAAGGAGGGGACATGGGGGTATATGTATACATATATCTGATTCACTTCGTTATACTGCAGAAACTAACACAGCACTGTAAAGTAATTATACTCCAATAAAGATGTTAAAAATAAAAATAAATAAATTAATGAGATGATAGATGTTCACTAAACTTATTCTGATCATCATTTCATGATGTAAGTCAAATCATTCTGTACAGCTTAACCTTATGCAGTGCTGTATGTCAATTATATCTCAATTAAACTGGTAGAAAAAATTAGATGTATAGGACATTTTTGCAAAAATTGATGACATTTGAATGTGGGATGGGAATAGATAATATTATTATTAAAAAAAATTAAATTCCTTGGTATTTATAAAAATAAAATTCCCACTGAGCATCATAGAATCCGAGACTGACTTGTAACTACTTCTACTGGAAGAATCACGATCCAAGATTTTCTATTATTCTTTTTACACTGATAATTCTTTATTACTTAAGGGAGATTGCAAATGCATCTGTGTGCTTGAAATTACGAACAACTTCTCCCTGAAAACGTTATGCTAAAGAGCACTTAGGACACGAATTTAAAATATGAAATAAAATAAATAAAAGTATATTAATTTTTAAAACTTAAAATTATACTGAAAAGCTACTTAAATAATTATTTGTTGAGGCCCCCAACATCCTGAATTCTAAAATGTAAGTCTATGTTCCCAGTGATTGTATGCAGTCAAATTTCTCCCATAACGTCTCAGGGTGTAAAACTAACACCAAAAAGGAAAACTCAATAGGAAATCTAAAGTTTAATTCACCTTTACCAAGGAAATGTGTTATTTGAATGGAGGAAAGGGAGAAATACTGTAAAAACTTTACAACTGATGTTTCAGTTATATAGACAGAAAATAAGAAACAGATTTGTAGTATAGAGATAGCACACCCTGTTCCAGCTCAAGTCAGCTGTTTTATTTTATTGGGTTTTATCTTAAGATGAAAGCAGTACATACTGCTTCAACCCATGCTGAACTGTTTCATTTCATAGGATTTTATCTTCAGAAGCCAGTAATAGTCTCAGGTCTAACTTACATAATTTTTATAACATGTAATGGATAGTTTTCTATGAACACAGAGACTCTAAATTTTTCCTGAAATATGGAAATGACACTTTCTGTGGGTATCAGGGTAAGGCAATGCAGTTAACATTAGATTACTTGGCTTTCGCCAAGGAAGCTTTGCCAGAGCAAATAAAACTCTGGTCTTCAACCTGCACAGAAAAAGAGATGGGAAAAAGATGAATTTATGTCCTGACTAGAGGTTTGGCAGATTATTGTGCACTGCGTACTAGTACTCAAGTAAAAATGTTTTACCATAACAGCAATTTTGACATAGATTAAAAGACATAGGAATGTCTTCTTTGATGCTCCTAGTACTTGAGTTTCAAAGTCATCACAATCTGGCTAACATTTTTTTTTAGAAAATACAAAGATTTTTCAGCAGCTCAATTTACCTTCCAGTATTCACAGATTCTACTAAATAAAGCACAACTATCATTTTTAAATTATTTTTCTGTTATTCAGAAATACCTTTTTTCAATCATACAATATATGAAATGTAGATTACCACCACTGAGCATTATTTTTTCCTGTTCATTTATTTAGGAATCTTGAAGTAAGCTTCTGAAATATTGTTTACAGCAAAACTGTAAACTAAAATGGACTAGAATAATAAAGATGAGCCTGCCTCATTTCGTAAGGGAAATGTCTGCATTCTTGGGTAAACAGGAGACTTGCATAAATCCAGCTTTGCCTTGTCAGAAAGTTGGTGTAACTTGAGGTTGCATGGTGCATTATATTTTCTAAGAAAGTTGATTAATTTATTGAATAAAACTTGAATAATACTTTTACCTCTAGAAAGTGACAATATTGATTCAAATAATTTTTATTCTTCTTTCTGTTACTTACATGACTTTTTTTCTTTCTTTACTTTACTTCTTTACTTCACTCCTTGCTCCCTCCCTTCCTCTATCTTTTCTTTCCATTTTTTTCTTTCCTCTCCCTTCCTTTTATTTTTATTCTGCGATGAATTTAAAAACACAATCTAATCCTTGTCAGGAAATCTATCTATAAACGAAAAGAGCTTGCATTCTTACCTTTCATCATTTCATGTGTGAAACAGTAAACTCACGAGGCTATTAAAATGTGGTTTATTGGCTTTGAAAAAGAAGGTGTGACACAACCTCAACACTTCCCATTTCCTGAGACCATAAGGATAAAGAAGCCATAGCTGAACTACCAACTTCATCAGGATAAGAACATTGATCCCCAGCAACCCTGACTGGTTAATTAAAGTTAAATTTAGCTCTGAATTACCTCTTTTTCACAGAAAGAGGAGAGAAACTTCATAGGAATACAGAAAATATCTTGAAAAGTTTAATGATTTAAAATGAAAGGAAAAGTAAATCATTGTTAATACTGCTCACCCAAATACGTCTCTGGAATTCTTGGTTATAACTACACTAGAGTATCCAAAGGATATCATCAGTAACTTAAAATCCAGAAGACAAATAAAACCGCAAGTATTTTAAATGCAATACTCATTGAAGGTGGTTGAGTTTAATTAGGATTTATGGATCCAGAAATGAAAGCCTATAAAAGCTAACCAGGAAAGAAGTTGGTCAGATGTGTGTGTGCTCTCTTGCAGCAATTAGACAAGGGGAAAGGCATCTGTCAGAAAGCCCTGGACGTCAGGCAGGAGCCTACGGACTTGTCACCACAGATACTTGAGCATAGAAACAATATGGAAGAAATTAAGTGTAGGCAAGAGTATCTTTCAATAGGATTAGAAAGGAAAAATGACTGTGGATTGAAGCAAATATGACTAAAAGATGGTAAAAGAAGTGCCAGATGTGAAGTGAAAACAGCCTAAGTCAGTATGAAAAATAAGAAAATAAAACTAAAAGATAAGATTTTTCTAAAATACAATGCAGAAAAAAGAAAAGTTGGTAGGTCTTGTTGATATACTGCCTGAGACCAAAGACAAAAACATAAAGATATGGTTTCGAGCCTAGAGAACTAGAAAATTAATGATGTAAAAGAAATGGGCTAGGGGTCCAAAGAGGATCTCAATTTTCAACAGGATGTATATTTCTATATACATTCACACTTCCAGTTACTTTTTGATTGGGGCTATATCATTAAACCCTTGGTATTTGCTGTTTCTTTCTAGAATTCTAGAATTTTGAAAATAGTAATATAAGCTTCCACTATCTATCCAATATATAATAGATTGTAGAATATTTTAAATTATATCTTCCAAGGGCATCAATATAATGAACACTATTTCACAAGTAATTTCACTTGCTAATCTTTGTGATGTACTCTTAATCTCCAGCTAAATCCTTAAAGACCTTACCCTTATTCTTGAATTCTCTAAGCCCAAACTCTAATGCCTAAAATGCCAAGGGTGTTATTATCACTTTAGTTGGTATTCTTGACCTTTACAACTTCAGCTACATTCTCTCTTTTCCTCTAGACAATAGGTGACTGCAGCAGAATTCTGCCTTTTAAAAAAATTGATACTTCTTCCATTGGGTATGATTAGAAGCCTCTATGGTTGCAATTTTCTAGGCTCTATGTCACCCTACAGTTTTGGGCACAGATGATGCAAAATGGAATTGAGGCTATAAACATACTCAGATCAGCAGCTGACAGGATTAAGTCTCCAATTTCCTGGTCAAGAATTGTTAGAAACTTACTATCTGAAGTACCAAGAAAGCTGTCAAATAGTACCCCCACACACAACCACTTTCAATTACTTACAAATAGCTCTCCAAAAGAAGCAGACTCTTTTTCCATTCAGTAATGTATACTTGATTGATATTTATCTTCCTGGATAAAGAATAAGCCAGTACCCAAATGCCACAGTAGTCTAAGGCATCCTAGGAAAATCACTCAAGTCAAAAACATTTGCCATGTAAAAGGTAAAAAACAATGTTTTTTACTTATTTTTATTAACTGTGCAGGTGATAAGGTGATGAAAATATTTCAAATCCTTTTTAAAAGGATTTCAAAAAGGTTGGCAATTATTTAAAGATAATTTACAAAGTTTATTAATGCACTTTATGTAGCCAACAATTCTTGACATATTTTTCTGTGAAAAAATTTCAATGTTGCAGTATCAGGGTATTTCATTTCCTATCTTCTAGAGCTTCATTTAACCTCATGAAGGAAAGAAGCACAGTACACATAGTGAATCTGCTTCTCATTTTTCATAGAATCTTTCAGAAAGAAGTTTTTAAAACTATTGCAGACCTTCAGAATCTTTCCTTCCCTTTTCCTGATTTCTTGGAAAATTTGCACAAAACCTAAGAGGCACTGTGGTGCAGAAATAAAGAGCATGGAATTTGAAGCCAGGATTAGGAACTTCATTCAAAAAAATTCCACCACTTATTAGCTGTGTGACTTTGACCAAGTAATTCAACTTTCCGTGCCTCAGTTTCCTCATCTGTAAAATAGGAATAATGACAGCATTTATTTCATAGGGTTTTTGCCTATGTTCAATGAGTTCAAAATATATTAAGGTGTTCATGTTAATGCCTGGCAAATAGTAAGGGATATAAATGTCTGCTATAATTATTATTCTGGTAAACCAAGTATCATTACCATAAGAGTAAAGGGAGTTTGTTTTATTTGATATATGGAGATAGAAAGTCTACAAAATCTACTGTACTTACTAAATGAAACTTTAAAATGTAGAAATCTGGACTGGTGAGTTCCCTTGCTCTGATTTCTTGTGAAACAATGTTATAAGGAATAAGTTCTTCTTCCACCAGATATTGCAATTGCTCTTTGAGAGATAGTACCAGATTTAAAGATATTTCCTGTTTCATATTGTGTCAGCTAATGAAATTCATATTTAGAGTCATTTCAATTTAATGTTGAAATAATTATCAAAGACTAACATTTCAATCAAGATTAACCTTATAGAATTGTACATCTCATTATTTTTTCCCAAATATCTACCACTCTTTGACCAGTATCAAGAAAAACCTGGTACATAAAGGAGTGTCAGGCTCCTTTGATTTAAGTCAACAAGGGCACTTTTTGCCTATGTTTAGACTTGTCCACTAGTTACTAATTCTCATTGTTAGCTTTCAAGCTCTCTTCACCATCCTCTTGCTTCAAGTTCAGACTAAATGACCACACTTGCTACTGCTAAGAGTATGAGAAGATCAGCAAAGTTCATTCCTTCCCACAGACTCACTGGAGAATTCACACAAGGATGGGGAGTAAGCCTCTATTGCATTTTCCCTTCAACAAAATGCAGGCTTTTGGTGACACAGCCTTTTGAAATTATCCAGCAAGCTCACCTTTTTTTAAGTGTGCATGATTTTTAAATATGTAATTACTTCACCTTTTAAGTTTTCTTTCATTTGAAGAATGAGGAAATGAGATTAAATGGTCCTTGCTAAATATAAAAACTTCAGGGCTTCCCTGGTGGCACAGTGGTTGAGAGTCCGCCTGCCGATGCAGGGGATACGGGTTCGTGCCCCGGTCCGGGAGGATCCCACGTGCCGCGGAGCGGCTGGGCCCGTGAGCCATGGCCTCTGAGCCTGCGCGTCTGGAGCCTGTGCTCC
>NW_006791464.1:3112159-3113843 GCF_000442215.2 Lipotes vexillifer
GGCCCGCGTACCGTAAAAAAAAAAAAAAAACTTCAAAATTTGGAAATCAACAGAATAAAAGAAGAAAACTTCTGAAAATATAAGAAGGCATTAAGTCATAGAGTGACTTAATAGAGTGACTTAAGTCATAGAGTGACTTAATAGAGTGACTTAAGTCATAGAGTGACTTAAGGCATTAAGTCATAGAGTGGTATAGCTCTGGATTTTGAATATTCTAAATCACAAGGTACTTTCCGTATGTTGTTTTCTTTTCTTTGCAAAAGAGTCAGTATAATATCAGTTTATAAAGTACTAGTCATAGCAACAAATCAATGAGAAACTAATAAGTGTAAATTACTTAACGCTTGTTTAAAATGGTAGCATTAAGCAAAATACAACACATGCACAAATATACACATGCTTTTCTTACTCTCAATGTATTTTTTTCCTGTAATATAATCTTATAAATTTGATGGGATAAAACAAATAGGTTATAGTATGTTGCATTGATGAAATTCTTTAGCTTGCCATTATAGAATTTTAGTCTTCTAATCCTAAACAAACACAAAAGATAGATAAATATTCAGAATTTAAATCTATCTTTTAAAAATTGTTCAGTTCAGCATAATTGTTACTATCATAGCTAATCCTCTGATAATAACAAACAGCATTTTGTCAGGTCCCTGTATTTTAGATATGTTAGTGTTATGTGTCTATAATAACATTTCTTTAAAGAACTCAAAATGATCTTAATATATTATCTCAATACATATATATAAAAATAGTACCTGAAGACAGATACTATAATCATTAATTACAGATTGACTAACTCTCATTAAGAAGTTGAGTTCAGTACTAAAGGTGGAACTGCAGTCAAAGTTTTCCTCATTTTACTTTTCAGGGATTAAAGTACTTACTGAAATACACTGCTTAGTACTAGATCTGATCATACACAAATAGAACTAATAGATAGAAATCTGAGGCCATATCAACAATATGATCCTTAGATACAATTTAGTATCATGGAAAATAGTATTTATTAATTAGACAGTACTGATCTTGAAGAATCAAAGTGTTTTCAAAATAAAATCATTTCATTTATCACAAAAACAATGGTAAGAAATAAGTAGCACAGAGTACTAAGACATATATACCAATATGTCATAAAAAATTTACACACCACTTGCATAGTTTTCTAGATATTAGCTCAGTGACTATAGAGTCATACATTTATGACACTTTATCAACATTTTACAATGAAACCTTAGTTACCATACTTTTCAGGCAAATGTGAGTTTTCACTTAAGCTTAATTTTCAGGTTAACTGAGCATTACACAAAAAACTCCTAGTTGGTGAAAATCTTTTCAAACAGAGCCTATAAGCTCAGAATGGGAATGTATTTCAATCCTATTTTTCCTGATGGCTCAGGACCTCCCAGGGTCTTACTCAATACATGTATCATCACTAACATAAGCACCTGAAGGTTTAAGAAGGGTTAGATCCTGGAATTGTGTAATGTCTCCCCTTCCTCCAAACCACACCCATCACACCCACTGCAAGTTGAAAGATTTGACACCTGTATTAGTCAAATCTTATTTTTTTTTTTTTTTTTTTTTTTTTCTTTTTCTTGCGTTATGCGGGCCTCTCACTGTTGTGGCCTCTCCCATTTGCGGAGCACAGGCTCCGGACGCGCAGGCTAGGCTC
>NW_006791464.1:3113886-3134133 GCF_000442215.2 Lipotes vexillifer
TGCGGAGCACAGGCTCCGGACGCGCAGGCCCAGCGGCCATGGCTCCCGGGCCCCGCCGCTCCGCGGCATGTGGGACCCTCCCGAAACGGGGCCCGAACCCGCGTCTCCTGCATCGGCAGGCGGACTCTCAAGCACTGCGCCACCAGGGAAGCCCAAATCTTATTTTTAATATTAATCTATGATTTTTAATTGTGACAGTAGACATTTGATAGTAAAAAATCACCTACAATCAGGTGTTGATAGTTTCCATAATAATTCTCTGACATGCACATTTTCCTGCCAATTTACCTTTTATGTAAAAGTAGAGGGCAGATAAAATCCCCTATATGATAGCAATGTCAACCTGGAGGACAGGCACCAGTCAGTGACGATTAGACTGCAGACAGACTTGCTTCCGTTTTTTTCTTCAGGGATTTACATTGTAATTTAGAGTATTTAATATTCTATAGCTAGAGGTAATATCAAGGTTCTAGGAAAGGGCTCTTGTCTGGAATATTATGCAAGTGACCTTGCTGTTATTTTAAAGCCCTGTTGTCATCAAGCAGTATAATTGACCACATTTGGTTAGCTTTTGTTGATGAAGCCTACATTTACTGACATCAACAACCTCGCCTCTTGTAACTGTCCCAACAGTAGCAACTTGATATCCTTTCATCCGATGATGTATGAAGCAAAAACTGTTTGCTGTGACATGTGCAAACTCCATGGTGAACGGACAAGCATTGGAAGTAGCTTTCCATGTTCAAATATAAAGCTGGTTTTATTTTTTACATTACACCAGTTTGAATCATAATTCTGTAGTGAAAAATACACTCCCCCATTCTCAGAGTAATGGTGAAATTGTGGGTTTGTAAGTAAAAATTCATGTATATGTATACTAAGTTCAAATGATCTCTGTACATTTGAAATCATGTTCTCCATAGATGTTCAAATCATGAAGTAGGGACTAAATCCACATGGCCATGGTCTAAGCAATCTAAATGATTCACCTCAAGTCACTAAATTAATACTTTTACCTGAAAGGAGTGATGCTTTCCACGTCTGTATTTCTTAAGGTCCTATATGTTTATTGTCAAAAGTATTGTAACAAGTCTACTTACTTCACAAAAAAACATGTAAACATAACTTCCATCACTGCCATCCAAGGAAAACCCAAATTAAATACCTTGATTATCTAAAATTCAATTAGCTAGAATAATTAACACCATTTATTTAATTATATACTATGATTAGGAGAAAATATTAAGAAGTGATATTTTAAAATTATTATTGTTTTATAAAGCATCACTAACTTACAAGCATATTGCAAGACACAGAAAAACCAAACTTCTATCTATCCACATTGCTGCACAATCAAAATGGTGAGAGAATGATGATTCTGAGGTCCTAAGAGCTTAATCACCCAAATAAAGTTATATTTATGTTCACTGTACTATGCTACATAAGGCAGGCAATAAAATGGGCCAATATTATTAAAAAGATTTTCAACAAGGATTAGCAACAAAATATTTGATTAACTTCAATTAGCTGGACCTCCTTACCTGATCCATCTTGTTAATAAAGCTTTTTGATGTAAGTCCACATTCCACAAAAGAATTCTTATTTGGAACAAGTAAGATTTTGATGATCTAAAATCAGTTTTACACTCTGTTAAGCCAATTCCTGTGAGGGAAATATCTATCTAGTTATACCAAATTTGTTATCTTTCCTAAAACAAGGATGAATAACAAATCTCTCACCTGAAGCAAATATTCTGCTTATTATACAATGGCACATGCCTACTCAGGCATAATACAATAATACAATGGCACATGCCTGCTCAGGAAAGTTCCATTTTTCTTGCTTTTATCTGAGTCACCAATGACCACAATTCTAGTTGTTCTGTCACCAAACATGTATATTTCTCTATTTTCCAAGAAAAATCACTTTCAATGAGTTTTCAAACACTAGCCCAAAATAAAAGCATTCCCAGAGAGTTTCTGGAATCCCAGAAACACTGGAATCCCACACCAACTACAATGCTATAAATATCTTCTAAACACTCAGGTCAATATCAACAGTGGTTTGCAATAAATGAGTCCTAGTGAATTCTAATGGAGCTCCAAATCCCACTGGCTGTTGATAGGCTATTATGACATGAAAGTCCCTTAACATGATATAAAATAATGTTATATTTTTCTGTTGTCCTTGAAGACAGCTTCCTCTTCCATTTTTTTATCTGTAAACAGAATGCTCACACAGACTTACACAGCCCCCTATTCAACCACAACCAAATCCAAAGCTCAATAATATTCATATACAGCAAGGTCAGAATTTTTTAAGTAAGAAAAAAGTTTCTTTGATTAATGCTGAGAGCTGCACCATGTTTAGACAGGGTCATGACTCCAGGCATCCATTTAATCAAATTTCTCTGCTGCCTGTCCCAGTGGAGCCATTTCAACAAGAAACTCTCTCAGTGAAAAAGGGGGGTAAAAGGGGGGAAGCATACTTCACATCTCACATTGTTTACATGCTGTTAAGTAATTATTTCACTGGTCCACCCCCAGTGGCCATCAACAGACAAGTCACCTCCTTAGAGACTCTGAAAAGCCTATTCAGCTGTATATAGCTCATTTTGTTTTTTTTTTTCTCTTCATAGTGAAGCTAACTGCTTAGCTTAAAGACTTCTTTGTGGATGCTAAAGTATACTTAGTCCATGCTAATGATCTAACTAATTACAAGGGTATTTATCATAGAGATATTCTCAATTTCTCTTTATGAATACCACTGTTTCTCAACTACTCTAGAGTAATAATTTCTCCACCCCCAGCTCATCACTTAAGTACTTCAAGATGAATACCCTTCCCATCCACACATATACAATAAACCTGTTTTCCAAAGGAATTGTCATTGCTTGAGTGGCCAAACAAGTTACTATTTTTCAGGAGTTTTCAATAATGCTCTGATCTTTAACCAGCTCTTCTCAAGGGCAAAGTGTAGAATGAGGCAGGCAGATAATAAAGAATTACAGTTTGCCTTTACTTAATAGCTCTATCAGTCAGAGTAATAGAGACGGATAAAATGGTAACCTACCCACCCAACGCTTCCAAATTGCTGTCCTAAAAAGCAAGAAGGGAAGTGGGGGCAAGAAAAAATGTTTATATCTAATTGAATTTCAAGAATTAAAGGCAAATGACTTGAAAGCTAAGTATAAGCAGAATCTTCCCAAACCCAAATGGAAACAGTCTACAAAACACACTACTTTTAGAGACTGAAGAGAAAGCTGAAAAGTAGGAGTCTCAGGCCTCAAAATCAGAGGCCATTTCTCTTTCTGAATTTCTTCTTTTTCTGCTACTTCTGCTGAAGTAAACATTTCACACAATTTGGTTCATACTGGCAGATAAAGAGAAAAAAATTCAAAGATTTTTCTGATTAAAAAATAAAGCTGCAAGGAAATTAACACATTTCTTATAATTCTTACTTGGAAATTCAATTTTAAGTGAACACTTATCCTTATTTTACCTCCAATGTTCACTTTCTGGTTAATGGTCACCTATGAAAGTGAAATTCTTCAAGTGAATGACTTTCCCAATGAGATGCTCCTAATACCTTATTAGATTATAATCTCACAAATACAATACATGCTTCTTTCCTAAGAAGCTTAATACACAGGATATAATTAGACCAAGATTTCTACTCTTTCAGTCCTTGCACAGTATCCATTACCAAAAGGAAAAGAGTACCCTTCTTGATCCATAGGGAGATCAAAACCACACAGTTAACACGGTGGGTGTGAATGAAATTGTTTTTGTGTTTATATATGTAACTATAGTAAACATTTCCAATGAAGAACGAAAAAAAGAAGAAAACCAGCTGAGAAAGAAAGTTACCAAGGAAGAAGAAAAAAAAAAAACATGTAGGAATGGGGAAAAGCTACTAATTATATGGAAGATTGGGAAATACACAAATGCAGAAAGGAAAGTAAAAAATAATGAAATAAAAATTTAATGTGGATTGAAAAGAAATATTTGTTCTAGTTATCCCTTATAGTCCTGAAGATAAATGAAATAATAAGGGAAAATTGAGGAGAATAAGCTTGATGTGCCAGAAAGTACACTGGGCTGAGTCTCAAAAACTAGGCTCCAGTGGCTATTACTAAACATCTGAGCTATGAGAGGTAAGCCATTTCATTTTTTTTTTTAAGATTTTGTTTCCTCGTCTATAAAATAAGACATCAAACTAAATGATCTCTAATGTTCCTTCTGTCTCTCAATCAGTGAAAATTCTAAGGTAATTGTAATGGGAACAGAGGAAAAATAATCTATTCTTGACTTCACTACTATTTGATATTGGCATTTAGTAAAGAATATTGATTCACCAGGAATAACCAACCATTGGAAAACTAATAGGAATCTCAATCTAACAACTATTTTTCTCTCAAAGCCTAGGGTGTAAGACTGGTTTAAGAATGATATATGTTTCTTGGTGAAAAGGAAAGCCAGAGGTGGGGAAAACACAAGAATCTGCAAGTGATTAGAAAGAGAGTATTTACATTAGCATTTCCTTTCCTTTCAAGTTTCACCATCCATTTAAAAATGCCCAGTATTTCACAGTGACAGCCAAAGGAATATTGGGCAGATGTCCTAAGTGAAGGGAAAATACAGATTTCCAGGTCTCTTACCTAGTTTTATCTAACAGCAGAGAGCCCTTATTTTAAAAAAGTAGTTGTGTCATTTTATCCCTCAAGGTGTTTACTTACTCAAGTTCAAACACATATTTTATTTTCATCCACTTACACAGATTTGAGTGACTATGATGGTGCCTGGCACACAGCCAATTCTTGAAAAATATCAGCATAATGGAATAATGGATGGATGGGTGGGTAGATGGGTAGATGGATGAACAGATCATTATTTCCTTCACTTGGCTTCTTCACTACTCACAGAAGGTAGGGTCATTAGAATTGTTCTGAACACATCCAACTTAAAATTTACCTCTTTAAAATTTAGAAAGTAAAGGTCCTTTAAGAAAGAAAATTTAAACATGTAAATAAGGGCCGAAGATTGCACAACTCCAAGGTGTGCCATTCACATTGTATTTTGTGCATATGGTGATGACTGGAGAAATTTAAGGGAGCAGCCTGACAAGGTGGGAAATTTAAATTCTTCAGAAATAGTAATTCACATACAAGTATTCAACAGAAGTTTTACATGCATTATTTAATGAAGTTCTCCAGCTCTGTCCATCAGATATTACTAACACAAATTAAAAATGAAAAAACTGAGGCTCAGTAAAACTAAGTAATTTACCCAAAATCACAGCTAGTGAGTGTCCAAGCAAGGATTAGAACCACATCTACCTATTCAAAGCTTCCACTTTTCCATTATACTGTAATAGTCTCTCTATAAGGCAAAAAAGTCTGTTCACCTTGTTTTAATTAAAGAATTTAGCTAAATTCAACAATATTCTATTTCTTTAAACCTAGGATTACCCCCTCATCAGTTCAAAATAATGACACTTCTTCTAAAGTTGGAAATGTTATTGTGAAAGATTTTACTCCCAGCTTCCAGCTTTGCAAAGAAAAAAATTACTACTGTTAAGTAGTAATGGCTTCATTAAAATGGCACCAAGTTGATTGTATAATATCCTTACAATACCAATGGCAACAATGAAAATTAAACTAAAATAATATAAATAAAAAATCAAGTTATGAGAAGATAATTACATTAAAAATAGATTCAAGCTTATTGTTCATTTGACTAAAATTTAATTCAATAGTCAATAACAGTACAGCCCCAAGTATTAAATCACAATTCAGTAAGAGCATTTGCAAGAACATCATGTACTACATTACGGATACACTTTTGAGTCATCCAACTTGATTTAAAAACATGGCACTGAAATAACCTAGTTAATTCATCTTTCTCTCTCTCTTTCTCTCTCTCTCTATCTCTTTGTCATCTATATATTTATCATCTCCCTCCCTCTCTTCAACTCAACCATTTCACTCATTTCTCTTGAACTTTTGGTGGAAGCTGTGAACTACTCAATTATGTAGGAGCTCTATGACAAGTGCCTAGAGTGCAGATAGCTAGTGTATATTGACATGAAAGCCATATGCTTTAGATACCAGGTATTCACGTAGCAATACTGACATTATATGACCCTTAAACATACCATCAATCTTCTACCACAATCTTTAAGTCAATATTGTATCACATTAAAAAATAAAACACAAACATCAAGTTGCACACCTTAAATATATGCAATTCATATTTTTAAATTATACCTCAATAAAGTTTAAAAAATAAAACAGAAAAAACATAGATATAAAATAATGGCTAAAAGACCCACATATTAAATAATTTAATTCTAACAATAACCCTAGGGGCCAGGCTCCTTATTACCCCCAGTTTACAAATGAGGAAAGTGAGATTTGAAAGCGTTAAATTACTTCCCAAATATCACAGGTAGTAATGGTACAGCCTTCATTTAAATCTAGACAATGCTTTCTCTAGGGTCCATACTACAACCATTCTGTTGTTTATAATTAAGGTATAAGGAAGGAAGTGTCAAGGGAGCACAACTTATCTCCAATGCCATTCTTTATGTAGTTTCACCTACTTAGAGTATGCTCGATTACAAAATATCTGCTTAATAGATAGCTGAAGCCTTCTGTATAATGCCATATTAAGCTATAAATCAATATTCTTAAACATTCTATCTTTCTTAAATAAGCAAAATTGCCACTTACATTTTAGCTTATTTAGAACTAGAACATCTACAAGCTTTTTAAATAGATGAAATTCATGCAAGATTCATTCTATAAGCCAGATTCTTAAAGAAAAATGTATACAGTATATTCACATAATCATATATATGTACCTATAGTTGTAGATAGATTGCTCTTTTTAAATGAATGAATAAGATGTTGATGGGATTTACAGAATCATAAAACTTCAGAGTAGAAAAGGACATTAAAAGTCAATGTATATATCATCACATTATACACTTTAAAAATCACATCGTACAAACTAAATATATACAATTTTTATTTGTCAATCATACTTTAATAAAGCTGAGTGGATGTCATCCCATCTACCCTACTGCATAATTGGTACTTGAGTCCTCTCTTAAGCACCCTATCATATTGTCCTCCAAACCTCTGCCTGAAAATTTCCACTGATGGTGAATGCACTATATGCTTAAGACAGCCTATTTCATCTTTGAACAGCTTAGATTAATAAGGTCTATTTCACATTTGAACCAAAACCTCTTTTCCTTTAAGTTTACCCTCTCTAGACAATATAACAAATGTTAAGCATTGAAGCAGAAGTTCAGTGGGCAAGGCATGGATGCCAAAATAATTAGTCTGCTTTTGAAGCTTTCATAACCCCAGATTAGAGACCCCTGCACTTTTCAATTTTGCATGTGAGGAGACTTGGGACCAGTGAATAATCTTGTGCAGATCATAGGACTACTTACTAACCGTAAAAATAAAATTAGGATCCAGGTCTCTTGATTCCCACTCCAGACTTCTTTACAGTATATTGTCCTATGATATCCTTAGTGGCTTAAGAACATGGACTCTGGAGACAGACTGCCTGGGTTTGAACCCACCTTTACAACATACTAGTTGTACATACCCTCTCTGCCCCTCAGTTTCTTCACCTGCAAAATGTCAATAATAGTAGTACCTCCCCCATACAATTTTGGGTGGATTATGTGTGTTTATATATGTGATGTTCTTAAAATAGTGCCAGAACATAGTCAACTTTATTCAGTAAATACTGGTTATTATTATTATCATTAGTATTTTGACTATAAGCATTCCTTCTCTCCACTGAGGAAAGAAAAATGATATAAGCTTCTTTGTTTATATATAGCTATTGTGCACTACTTTCAAATTTATCTTAAAGAAATTAGATCTTTAACAGTTTATTAATCTTCTGGCCTGGGCAGTGACTTGGGTAAACTTTCTGACTTTGGGTACCAAAGAAGAAAACTTTTCTCCTTGGCACACCCAGGAGTGTTTAAGCACACTCAAGAGAAGATATAAAGAAAAAGTTGCAAGAAAATATTTTAAAAGGGAACAACTCACCATTATAAAAGGTCCTTTCCAATCCCAGGAGAAAGTTTGCAAAAATATACAATTAATTCTCTGTAATTCAGGCCAGTGGAATCAGTAGCCATCTAAACCTTCTTTCAGAGGCTTTCTGTATGAATAAATGTCAACCACCAAGTGCAAACACATGGCTAGATCACTTCACGCATAAATCTATTATTAATCTACTCATAGAGACATTTATCCTTTCTTAAATTAGATTAACTGGAAGATTTCACAGCAGAAAGAAATCAGATACTAAAGAGATCTATTTTCTAGAGTTATGCAAAGTTAGGAAATAAAAGATTTTGTCTACAGCTATTTAGACTAATCTAAATACTAAAATTGTATCTCTGGCTATTTAGAAGTAATTACTGACATTATCATTCATTTTAACATAAAAAGTGGATCTACTTTATAAAACATTTGTGCAAAATATTTGGTAAATACAATGTATTCTTCCCGAGAGTGAGGAGAGTTATAGAATAAAAGAAAAGAGAAAAATGTCAAACCAGGTCCTTTACCCTTCATTTATCTGAATGCGTGAAGTAGAAGACATTTAAGCCAAAAAACCTTAAGAAGACAGAAGATAAAGCTTGGTGAAGTAATAAGGATGTTAACTACATATTTACACTGGGTCAGGTGGTAATTACTAATTCTCCATATTTATTTTAAGGCTTTGTAAAATAGAAGAGGAGAGAGAGGAGGAAAGAAAATAAGTGGGATCAAAAATATGGATACACTGGCCTCCCATAAGTATAGACATGGCTTTGGAAATTTTTCAGAAATTTTTCTTTGTCTATGCCATATTGAGAACAATTAACATAGTGCAGATATACTTATAAAAATTCCGACCATGTAACAAAAATTCAGTTGACAACTTGTGTATTATGCAATTATGACTGTCATTTTATTACTGTTATTAATTTATTAGTATAATTGCAATGTTTTTCAATGTCATTATGTGATAATAAAGGACTTGTCATTACTAAGTTAACCTCCGAACATCTCTGACCTCAGGGGAGGTAGTTGTACGCTTTCAGTCCAAAATGAGCTGTCAGTTACCACAATGACATTTTGATGACTACATTATCTTGTAATTAAATGTCTCAACAAACTTCTGCTTTTGATTGACAAGTAGTTAAGACTATCATTGACCACAGGGCAGTTTCTTTATATTTCAAGAATAATTTTCTATATATTTCAAGGATAATTTGTTATCACTGAAGCAGTAAGACAAGGTTTTAAAAATTAAATGCTTTCAATAAAATATTTATTAATCTATATTTGGTTCTGGTAAATACAAAGAAAATTATGCTGTTATGTTGATCTGTTGCCCAATCCATTGTAATACAGTGAAAACTTTAAGACATTTCTATAATGTTCTTTGTTGACATTACAGAACATATAGAATAATCTCATTACACTTCTCTCTCATGTCCAATTTTTCCATGACTGAAATAATTGAAAGCCACAGGTAATGATGGATGCTTGTACATGTTTTATGATCGTTATTCCTCTTACCTTGCTTGAGTCCAATGTGTTAGCTCAATATTCTAAGGGCAAGGTGGATTACATATAACACAGACATTGTATTCCTTCTCCTTTTTCCTGTTACCTTTCTTAACATACGGACCACTAAAGAAATCCATTTCATATTACATTGCTCACAATACTGACATTAACTTTTGCATTGTTTCAGATTGAAAGAAAATTTTTCTTAGATGAGGGTAAATATTTGTTCCATTTTAATAATTTTTAAATTGTAGGAAACTGAATGAGCAGAAAAGCCAGCAAAATAGAATTTTCATGTACCACAGATTACTATAAATTGTATAGTCAGGTATTCAAGGGTAAAGCCACTGGGAAGTTAAATTAAGATGAGCCTCTTGGATTTTATTTTGTTTTTTTTTTATTATACTAGTTTAAAAATGTTTTATTTTAAAAACTGGTATATTTATAAAGGAAACTTTTTTAAAAATAAAGATCTCTCATGGTTAAAATAAAAGTAACATAACTTGGCTTCCCTGGTGGTGCAGTGGTTGAGAGTCCGCCTGCCGATGCAGGGGACACGGGTTCGTGCCCTGGTCCGGGAAGATCCCACATGCCGCAGAACGGCTGGGCCCGTGAGCCATGGCCGTGGAGCCTGTGCGTCCGAAGCCTGTGGTCCGCAACGGGAGAGGCCACAACAGTGAGAGGCCCGTGTACCGCAAAAAAAAAAAAAAAAAAAGAAAAAAAAGAAAAAGTAACATAACCTGAGAAATTCTACCAGAAACGTGAAATCCCATTAAAACCTAACATTATCAGCACTGAATTAGAGACACCTTTTTCTCAATCACCATGGTGCAATTTTCTTTCACAAAGAAGTAAAGTGTAGTAGTTCCTTAAAGTTTTTTCATTTAGTGTTTTATCTGGGATGACTGTATACTAAAAAAAATATAGAATGAGAATATCTAAAATAGGTTTTATGTTGTTACTGTCAGCAACCTGCAAATTTTATGGAAAGGCTACTTGCTTGCAAATGCATACACCCTTCTCAAAATGCTGACAGATGGAAGAGGCCAAATGGGGAGAAATGCTACAAATGGCCCTGATTTTAAGCTGAGCTCTATGTGGATGCACATTATTTGGAAACCTTTGCTTCTTCATTTGAATGAGCAATGACATCTTTTTCAAGTTATGGAATAACCAGACTTCTCAGAATATGAAACAGATTTGGAGGAGGTATTCACCTTTTTCTGTTACTATAGGTAAAACCTAGACTAAAGCAACCATCACAACTCCCGGTAGTCCTGAATATTCCTTAGGTAATCATATCTCAGCATACAAATCTTTATGAGTTACAGAACTAAATTTTATGGTCACATCATATTCAGCAAAGAAGCACCTACTTTGTGCTGAGCACTTTCAGAGTCACTGCATAGTTAAACATAATCATTATATTCAAATGTCACTGGATATAAAAAGGCAGAAGTAGAATGAAAATCCTCATTTAGGGTAGAGGAGTGAGGTAAAGAAAGGTGAACTCAACTGCATGTAACATAGGAATCATGATAAAACTGCTTCTTACTTATTGTGAAAAGGTTGACCCAGAGTAACTTAATTACAAAATGCAACCGGCATTACCTAGTCTCCTTCAAAAAAAAAAGATACTATATATTCATGAAAAGTGGTTGTGTAGCTTACAAAAGTAAAGTTTGAGGCTACTAAAATACGTGCGTTAAAAAGTGGAAAATTATTTTAAAAGAAACAAAGATGTTGACAGAGTAAAGAGGAACTTTCCAAACTCAACATACCTCAGAATCTAAAGATACAAATTAAGAAATAATGCAACTTGACAATGGACTGAACTAAGAGAATACATTGATGATTATATTTCCTCTTAGCCAATGAAGAGGGTGGCGTGAGTCTCCTTATCTTTCAACAGCACAGTTACACAGTCACAAAAAAATTTTAAACTGAATTGTTTGTTCTCAAAATATTATGAAAATTAAATAGATCTATTTATACATCAAAGGTGCAGAAGTGCAGAAACAAATATGAACTAGCCAAGCAGCTCACAGCTAAAATAATTTTTGTCATCATTTACAAGTTGCACCTGAACTTTGAAACCTTTTTCTATGAAAATAATTCAGAGGTATTGGGACAATTGATCTAATTCAGCCTTTTCAAAATTAGAAAAATCTTTTCGACAGCATTTTGAACAGTGAATTAAAGACTTGTGGATGACTATTACACCTATAAAGCACTTAGCTTGTGGTTCTATTGAGATAATAATACTCCATGTGGCTATATCGTCTTTCAGCTGAAAAATCTAAGGAAGTTGCATAAAATATATTCACAGTTTATTATAAAACTTCATAAAGATGTTAACAAAACCACTTGGTCATTTGTCTAAGAGGCCACAGTGAGAAAGCATCAGAGCAAACAAGAGAATTAAGAGTGTTTTTCTCAAGCCTCTCTTTTAACTAGAATATCCATATTAGTCAGATGTGCAGAAAAAATAGGGTGCAAAGGGGAAGCAAATAAAACATACTACATTTTGTTAGATTGTAAATCAGTCTCAAACAAAAATTCTAAGAAGGAAATAGAAACTGGAAGTAGGCCAAAAAGGTCAAAACACTAGTAGAAATTACAGAATTATATCACTTTTGATGGCAGCCATTGTATGAGTCATTTCCATCCAATGATATTGCAACACCCTACCACATTCAAACTTCTTTAGGTCTCAGAAGAAAACTCCATAGACTCAACATGCTCAGGAACTATATTACATCCTCATTTTATAAAGTGAATACATATTATATGGAAATTGATTCATTTATACAAATGTCACTTCAGTACTAGGCAGATGACAATGAGTTTCACTATTGGCCGGTCCTGAGTCACCTGTGGAACTACCTTGTAAAGTTTTCCATCTCATTCTTTTTCTTTTTTTTTTTTTTTTTTTTTTTTGTGGTATGCAGGCCTCTCACTGTTGTGGCCTCTCCCGCTGCGGAGCACAGGCTCCAGACGCGCAGGCTCAGCGGCTATGGCTCACAGGCCTAGCCACTCCACGGCATGAGGGATCCTCCCGGACCCAGGCACGAACCTGCGTCCCCTGCATCGGCAGGCGGACCCTTAACCACTGCACCACCAGGGAAGCCCTCCATCTCATTCTTAAGGTATTTATACATCCCAATTTGTCTAAAACAGTCCTTCCTAGTCTATGCCCATTGAATTGATGTAATTATTAATGGCACTCCCAGTTTCACCCTCAATAATGTTCCAGTATGGAAGATAAATTATATGGCCTCCCTATTAATATCCCACTGACCATATATAAATAGGTAGAATTATCTACTAGAGGAAATATCTTTACTTTTTCTTTTATCCAGATATTATTCTTCTGACAGCAGTATGAGTAGAGCATGAAACATTTTCTAAACCAACATAATTTGGTGTGACCACTGAGTATTATCACTCACAATTCAGCTACCTCCAATTTCACACACTTAGCTCCTGATTCACTTGCAGTAGAGTAATTTAAGTCTCATACATTCTGACTGAATTCCAATAAATTCTCCTTTTGTCATTACTCTTGTCAGGAAGCGATTTCATTAGAAGGCAGAAATTCTGAAATGTTCTACATAAAATGAAATCATATGATCACAGGACCACCTATTCCTAGTACAACTAACCTCCTATGATGGGGTTGCTGTATGCTTTAGTGTCCAGACAGCTGTTTACAGACCAATACAACTGACAAATTAATTTTTTACACCAAAAGCAGAAAGGCACTTTCTATCACTGGGTAGTGATACCGGTTGTAACAAACCATAATGAGAGCCAGCTGTGACCATGGACTGTTAACTTGGTCTCATTTGTCCCTCAGTCATTGGAAAGAATGTATCTAGGAAGGTCAAAGCTCTTTTTTTTTCTTTAACCCTATGATATGTGAATATTGCGCTACTTGTCACGCTTTATAAGGTTACCAGATTGACACCTTGTATTGGTAGAATTGGAGAGTTTTCGTTGCCTTAACTACTCAGATTATGCTTCTGTATATAATTGTATGTTTCTGTATATGACTTTGAAACCAGAAAAAGTATGTTTGTGAATGGGTGTATTATGGAATGTGTGTATATATGTGCTGCATCCCTGTTTCTGGGCTCCCTGTCTTCAAAGAAGATACTGCCAGTAACATCTATTATTTTATCTTCTGTGTGCAGTCTCTACATATCCCCACAACCTGATTTCTCAAGAATAATCCTGTATAATAAAATTACTAAACCCTATAAAATATAATAACACAAGTACATACGTTATCAATTTCACCAGAGCCCTTTATAATCAACATGATATATCTATGTAAATCTCAAAATCTCTATTTAAAATCAAAAGGATTCCATTTTTATTCAGCTTATAGACAAATTAAAAGAAAGCACAATAACAAGGAGGGTCTAATAATAAAAAGGTTAATGATAGAAAAGAGATTATTCCTCTGATATAAATTTATGGAAGATATGGCCATTGATTCTTATATTTTATAGGAAAATTTGAACATATGCTCTACTAATAGTAAAGATTAAATTTTAGATATAATTGAGGTGATTCATTTGTCACAAATTATACCAATAGGTTGTATTAAGATATTTCATATATGACTTTCACAAATAATTTTTGTTTAAAAAAGTTATCTTGGAATTACCTCAAGATGGTAGAGTAGAAGGACATGCACTCACCCCTTCTTATGAGAACACTGGAATCACAACTAACTGTTGAACAACCATTGACAAAAAAATTGTTGGAACCTACCAAAAATGATACCCTACATCCAAAGACAAAGTAGAAGCCACAACAAGAAGGTAGGAGGGGTGCAATCACAATAAAATCAAATCCCATACCTGCTGGGTGGGTGACCCACAAAATGGAAAACAATTGTACCACAGAAGTTCTCTCACTGGAGTGAAATTTCTGAGTCCCACACCATGCTTCCCAGCTTGAGGGTCTGGAAATGGGAGGAAGAGTCCCCAGAGAACCTGGCTTTCAGGCCAGCAGGATTTGATTTCAGGACTTCCACAGGACTGAGGGAAACAGAAACTCCACTCTTGGAGGGCATACACAAAGTCTTGTGTGCACCAGGACCCAGGGGAAAAAATAAGTGACCCCATAAGAGACTGGGCCAGACCAACCTGCTAGTATTGTGGGTCTCTTGCAGAGGCAGGAGGCAGCTGTGGCTCACTGCAGGAACAATGAAACTGGCAGCAGCAGTTCTGGGAAGTACTCATTGGTGTGAGCTTCCCACAGGCCGTCATTACCCCCACCAAACAGCCTGTAGGCTGCAGTGCTGGGTTACATCAGGCCAAACAACCAACAGGGAGGGAACACAGTCCCACCCTTCAATAGACAAGCAGATTAAAGTTTTACTGAGCACAGCCCTACCCACCAGAGGGACAAGAACTAGCTTTACCCAGAACCAGTCCCTCCCATCAGGAATATTGCAGAAGCCTCTCAAATAGCCTCATCTACCACAGGGCAGATAGCAGAAGCAAGAAGAACTATAATCCTGTAGCCTGTGGAACGAAAATGACAATCACAGAAATTTAGACAAAATGAAAAGGCAGAAGATTATGTCCCAGATGAAAGAACAAGATAAAACCCCAGAAAAACAACTAAGTGAAGTGGAGATAGGCAACCTTCAGGAAAAAGAATTCAGAATAATGATAGTGAAGATGGTCCAGGATCATGGAAAAAGAATGGAGGCAAAGATCGAGAAGTTGCAAGACGTGTTTAACAAAAACCTTCAGAACTAAAGAACAAACAAACAGAGATGAACAATAAAATAACTGAAATAAAAAACACAGTAGAAGGAATCAGTAGCAGAATAACTGAGGCAGAGAATGGATAAGTGACCTGGAAGACAGAATAGAGGAAAACACTGCCACAGAAAAAAATAAAGAAAAAAGAAGAGAATAGAGGAATGTAAACTGATACAGCCACTATGTAGAACAGTATGGAGGTTCCTTAAAAAACTAAAAATAGAACTACCATATGACCCAGCAATCCCACTACTGGGCATATACCCTGAGATAACCATAATTCAAAAAGAGACATGTACCACAATGTTCATTGCAACACTATTTACAATAGCCAGGACATGGAAGCAACCTAAGTGTCCATCGACAGATGAATGGATAAAGAAGATGCGGCACATATATACAATGAAATATTACTCAGCCATTGAAAAATGAAATTGAGATATTTGTAGTGAGGTGGATGGACCTAGAGACTGTCACACAGAGTGAAGTGAGTCAGAAAGAGAAAAACAAATACAATATGCTAACACATATATATGGAATCTAAAAAAAAAAAATCGTTCTGACAAAGCTAGCAGCAGGACAGGAATAAAGACGCAGACGTAGAAAATGGACTTTAGGACACAGGGAGAGGGACGGGTAAGCTGGGACGAAGTGAGAGAGTAGCATTGACATATATACACTACCAAATGTAAAATAGATGGCTAGTGGGCAGCAGCTGCATTGCACAGGGAGATCAGCTAGGTGCTTTGTGACCACCTAGAGTCATGGGTTAGGGAAGGTGGGAGGGAGATGCAAGAGGGAGGGGATATGGGTATATATGTATACATATAGCTGATTCACTTTGTTATACAGCAGAAACTAACACAACACTGTAAAGCAATTATACTACAGTAAAGATGTTTAAAAAAAAGATACCACAAGAAAAGAAAACTACAGGCCAATATCACTGAAGAACATTGATGGAAAAATCCTCAACAAAATACTAGCAATCTGAATCCAACAATACATTAAAAGGATCATACTCCATGAGCAAGTGGGATTTATCCCAGGGATGCAAGGAGTTTTCATGTATCCTCAAGTCAATCAGTGTTATACACCATATCAACAAATTGAAGAATAAAATCCATATGATCATCTCGATAGACGCAGAAAAAGTTCTTGACAAAATTCAGCACCAATTTACAATAAAAACTCTCCAGAAAGTGGGCATAGAGGGAACATACATCAACATAATAAAGGCCATATAAGGCAAACCTACAGCTAACATTGTACTCAATGATGAAAAGCTGAGAGCTCTCACCACTATTATCAACATAGTTTTGGAGGTCCTAGCTATGGCAATCAGAGAAGAAAAAGAAACAAGGAATTCAAATTGGAAAAGGAGAAGCTCAACTGTCACTGTTTTCAGATGACATAATACTATACATAGAAAATCCTACAGATGCTACCAGAAAACTATTAGAGCTCATCGATGAATTTGGTAAAGTTGCAGGTTACAAAATTTATGCACAGAAATCAGTTACATTTCTATAAACTAACAAGGAAAGATCAGAAAGAGAAATTCAAGAAGCAATCCCATTTACCATCACATCAAAAAGAATAAAATACCTAGGAATAAACCTACCTAAGGAGACAAAAGGCCTGTACTCCAAAAAAATAGAGCTACTATATGATCCTGCAATCCCACTCCTGGGCATACATCTGGGGAAAAACATGGTCTGAAAGGATACATGCACCCCTATGTTTATTGGGGCACTGTTTACAATAGCCAAGACATGGAAACAACCTAAATGTCCACTGACATATGAATTGGTAAAGAAGATGTAGTACCTATATACAATGAAATATTACTCAGTCATTACAAAGAAAGAAAGAGTGCCATTTGCAGCAACATGGATGGACCTAGAGATTGTCATACTGAGTGAAAGTAAGCCAGAAAGAGAAAGAAACACCATATGATAACACTTATATGCAGAGTCTAAAAAGAAATTATGCAAATGAACTTATTTACAAAACAGAAACAGACTCACAGACTTAGAGAACAAACTTATGGTTACCAGAGGGGAAAGAGAGGGGGAAGGAATAGTCAGGGAGTTTGAGACCGACATGTACACACTGCTATATTTAAAATGGATAACCTGAGATAACCATAATTCAAAAAGAGACATGTACCACAATGCTCATTGCAACACTATTTACAATAGCCAGGACATGGAAGCAACCTAAGTGTCCATCGACAGATGAATGGATAAAGAAGATGTGGCACATATATACAATGAAATATTACTCAGCCGTTGAAAAATGAAATTGAGATATTTGTAGTGAGGTGGATGGACCTAGAGACTGTCACACAGAGTGAAGTGAGTCAGAAAGAGGGAAACAAATACATATGCTATGTTATCCATGCTATGGATAACAAAGACCTATGCTGCTCAGTATTATGTAATAACCTAAATGGAAAAGAATTTGAAAAAGAATAGATACATGTATATGTATAACTAAATCACTTTGCTATACAACTGAAACTATCACAACATTGTTAATCAACTATACTCCAATATAAAATAAAAAGTTTACAAAAAGTTATTTTAAATTATTATTCCATCCAAGATTTTAATTGATTCTAAATTAGTATCAACGTATAATTAAAATTTAAATAATTTAACATGAAATCATTTTTGAAAGGACAGTACCAAAATGGTGCTGTGGTATCAACTTTCTGTAATAGAAATTTTACTAAACTACAAAGAAATTTTAAATTACACAATAAGGTTTGTGGTTTAAACCCTTTGTGATGTATTACTTCATTATATGTAAACTAGGAGGAAAAAAAATTCACCAGCTGCAATGCATTCTTCTTTATTCTGCCTGTTTAGTTCTTTCAACCTTGACCTGCAGGGATCAAATTCTCTAAAACACGTCAGTAGAAATGTGCAAAGTTGTGTCGCATTTAGTTTTACTATGTCCTGCTGTGCTGCCTTCAATGCTCTGTGCTACATAATTACCTCAAGCCTCAAATCATTTTGTATTCACTGAAGATGGTTTTTATATTACCCTCTTTTGTGATGCCCTTTATTGTTTTTATTAATTAATACTTTCCCCAACACTCCCAGTCTTTTACATACTATATGCCTTCAGTAATTACATAATTTAAAATATTTACATGATTGAGAATTTAAATTGTCAGCTCATTCTAAATCTATCCTAAGACAACGTTTCAACTCAGGTTTGTAAAAGAAATGGTACCACTAAGTCTTTTTTTGGCCAGTATATTCAGCCTGAGTGGTCAGTTTTACAGTTATTTCCATAAAGTTTTGGAACTGGCCCTGAATTGAAATTGCTTCCCATCTTGTTCAGAATTACATCAGTCAAAAGACAATATATCGGGCTGCTTCCCAGTGCAATGTAGGTTTTCTCCATTTAGAAAAGTGCAGTGATTCATCAGTAATTTAACCTATAGACATTTGAAGGTTAGAAAGTACCTCTAAGGGGCTGTTGACCTTCAGCAAATGAAAGAACTGGAACTCCAGCCTCAGTCAATATATATTTATCTTTCTGTTGGGACTATTACAACTGTGAAGTAATGCTGACCTTGAAACTTCTGGTGCATGATGCACTCGAATAATACTCTCTAAAGGAAAAATATAAAAATACCAAAATAGGATACCTAGATCTAAAATGCACATTCTGTAAAGATCAAAAGAAAGTGTTCTAAACATTAAAATCAACTGTGAAAAATAATAAGCATATTATTTTTATGACCTACAGGGTTTCTCTTAAATATGAATCTGGGTGTAACCCTATTAAACCAGAATCATAAAATTTGGAAATGCTAAATATTTCTGATTTTCCCAAAGGTTACTGATATCGAGAGCATGGCTTGTTTGCAGGTGAACTAATCTTTTTTATTTCCCACAGTACCATAATAATATAGATCTCTCAAAAATCATATCCCATATTGACTAACTTTATATCAAAAACATGCTTTTGTTTTTAATCTGAAGGAAATCTAAATGGTGATATGCTGAAACTATTTTTAGTAATTTTCTATGTTATCTGATGGAATATTTGTTTTAAAAGAGACCTTTCCCACTTATTAGCTATAGTGTGCGTTCTCAGTAGGGACCAATAGGATTATGTGTATTCTTTTAGGACACTGACTAAGGCATCACTTAATATATAACAATTTAAGTGTGTTAAATCGAGGCCAAAAAGAGTACATTAAAACTGACTGAGTAAATTAGAACTGATTTGTAACTAACAACCAGTAAGTAATAGAAATCCTAGGAAAGTTGGCTGGGCATCCTATTCAAATATAGTAGGAGATTTCAGAAAAAAAGGAAATGCTCATTCTTTCATAAACAAATAGGAAATTAATGTATAGGGCTAATTGAAAGTAAAAGTGAAATTATAAGACCTTTTGAAAGACAGATATAACTATATATTATTTGTAAAAACATATAATTTTTATTTCTATAATTTTGTTTTCCTAAAATACATATACAGATAACTGGGGCAGTATAAAAAGGTTTATGAATGGTAACAGAGACATGAATGCATAGTTTTAAAGAATCTCTCCATTATCAAATAATTGGTTTGTCTGTTGAGTGGCATGGGGTCATTTGTATATCCCCTCTTTGGATGTCATCTTTGTTAAAGAGGAAGACAACCACTTGGAGTCGGGGGAAGCTCTTTTGTGGTCCTGTCAGCAGTCAAAATCTTTAGTCCTCTCCCGCCCCAAAAAATTATTACAACTGATACACAAAACCAAGAGAGCCACAGACTTGCTGATATATTGATAAAACCTACATTATCCAATTAAGTCTCGAAGTATTTACTATGTTAGGGAAAGATTTTGTTTAT
>NW_006791464.1:3134143-3152337 GCF_000442215.2 Lipotes vexillifer
AAAAGATTTTCAACTGACCTTATGATATGGAATTATCAAGCAAATCTTTGCAGGGACTTTTCTCTGATGTACACCACCTCACTTGAGTTGACTTCTGAATTGATCCACACAATTCAACTGGACAGCAATCTAAACCTAGTTGCTCTTCAATGGTACAGGTTTATGTCATTTTCACTCTGCATCAGAAATAACTAGAGATCTTTCCAACCCTTTAATTAGGTGTCCAATCTTTCTCAATCCAAACTATCTTAGTAATGCTCACACAAGGCAGTTTTGCTCATGTTCTTTTTTTTTTTTTTGAGTTGTTTTACCTCTATACTCTAGCTACTTTCAGAGAGTGACCTCTACAATAAACTTAACTTTCTTATCATTTACACTTAAGTTCTCTCTTAATCCAAGTTAAATTTTATCATCTTTTACTTTTTTCCCCACTCTCCTCAAAATGCCCTCTTCCATTAAAATAATATATTTAACATCATAGGTATTATTTTAAGAAGGATAATTAAAAACACAACAAGCCTTTTTTTTTTTTTTTTAATGCGGTACGCGGGCCTCTCACTGTTGTGGCCTCTCCCGTTGCGGAGCACAGGCTCCGGACACGCAGGCCCAGCGGCCATGGCTCACAGGCGCAGACGCTTCGCAGCATGCGGGATGTTCGCGGACCGGGGCACAAACCCTGGTCCCTTACATTGGCAGGCAGACTCTCAACCACTGCGCCACCAGGGAAGCCCACTAAGCCTTTTAATAAAACTATTTTAACAAGGGCATAATAAAATTTGAGGTAGCATATCTTAGCTCTTGCACTGAGAGCCATTGGTTCTGGGGAATGCAATGGAAAGTGTAAAAATACCTTTATTATACTCAAATAAAACTATATTTTAGAATGCACTTTTCTACTGCTTATAACATTGCCAAATTCAATTGCACCCCCATAACTGTATTCCTTACTTTTCTCTGCTTAACCAATTCCTACTCATCTCTCAGGGCTCAGCTTCTATACAGTTCCCATCTTTAATAATAATTCCATTGAACAAATATATATTGAAATTCTATTATGAGCAAAGCACTGTGATAGGCACTAGAGACAAACAAAATATTAGAAACATTGTGTTACAATATTCTACACACAGAAAAGGGAAAAACCAAATCTAACTGGGGGGACTCAAGGAAAGGGTAATATTTGAATTAGCCTTAAAATATTGCAAGTAGAAATGTGAGCAGGGGGTGGGGCAGGAAATATTAAGGAGCTGAACAGCATCAACAGAAAAGGACAGCATTAACACAGCGAGTCAAACAAACTAATTTTTGAGGGGTCTTGATGAGACTATCTCTCCTCTGTCCTCCTAGAGCACTTCTTCTCCATAGTATACAATTTTGCACTTACTTGCTATAGGGCTGTTGTGTACTCTTTTTTGTGTGTCTTGACTCATACAGGAGCCTATAAGCTGTGTGAGTGCCCAAATATCTTATATTTCTTATAAATGTCCCCTACAATATCTATTATAGAGTGGACAACCAAGAAATAGTTAATTGGTTTATTAGTTGGTTTATTAATTATTTATGCGAATTGAAGGGTTTTTTTAGACATTTGTCTAAATATTAATTTGATTTATTTTGATGCTTTTTTTAAAAAGGAGAGATATCTCCCTCTTTGGGGAACCTATAAGCACCCAAAAAGGATATCTGTATTCACTCACATGTTAAAAGTGAAACAGATGAAATCTGCACATTGTCAAGTCAAATGGAAAACTATACTTCAAATACTGTTGAGTCTACACCCTGTCTTCCTATTATCCAAATATAATAATGCATTTGGCAAGAGTGATAATCAATGAGTTAGAAGAAAAATTGCTAAAATACGTGCAAGTATAAAGAGTGAAGAGATTTTTACGTTCTTGTGGTTTTGAAGCATCAGAATCAATGACTACTGAGGAAGTAAACTTATAAATTTATAGAAAAATCTGACCTGAAATTAATCCAGCTTCTAACTAACCATGTCTTGTAATCCAAATTACTTTTAGAGGTGCTTGCAAATTACATGTGATTCATAACTATTTTATATAGAGTGAGCTATTCACAAGTATGTATATGGAGAAATTTACTTAATAATCATTGTCTCATTTTCCCTCCAACTTGCTTCATTATCACAGGTCCCCTGCTATAGTCTCAAAAAGAAATCTATGTGTTGTTTCTTTTCTGTATTCAGTATCAGTGTAGAAACAATGGTTTTACTATTCAAAGTCATATTTTGTACCAAAGTCTAAGGATCAGCAGCATTAGGTTCCAATATCAGCCTTCAAAGCTCTATAAGTCATTCAACTTTGTGTTGACCAAAATACACCCAATTGAAAACATGAATTTCTACAATCTGCATGCATTCCCACCCCAGCCCAACTTTACCCAATTGAAGAATTTTCTGAATATAAATTAGAAAATAGATGCGAGAGTTCATTAATTTTTTTTTTTTTTTCCTTGCGTTATGCGGGCCTCTCACTGTTGTGGCCTCTCCCATTTGCGGAGCACAGGCTCCGGACGCGCAGGCTCAGCGGCCATGGCTCACGGGCCCAGCCGCTCCACGGCACGTGGGATCTTCCCGAAACGGGGCACGAACCCGCGTCTCCTGCATCGGCAGGCGGACTCTCAAGCACTGCGCCACCAGGGAAGCCCTCATTAATTTTTTAAGAAAAAATATAATTAAAAGAGAAATTTCATCTTAGGTTTTCCACTTAGAGGAGTGAGTGGAGAATTAATACCTATTCACTTTTCTGAAAGCCTTACATTTAGAAACAATCATTCCATTAGCTTAAATTCAAACCTAATAGATAATAATAGTATATATATATACAACCAAACAGCAAAGACTTAAAAGTCTGAGAGTAATTTTTAACACAAAATGACAAATCTTAAAGAACCCCATTAGAGAGCAACGATTAAGTTCTATAATTTCAGCCCATTCTGCTGTACAGTTAAGAATGTTGATGCCTAACATTTCATTTCTACATAAACTTTGTCCCGTTGTAATATAGTTTTAGGTTTTAGTCCTGCCTTTGGTAAAAGAAGATATCAGGTTCTATGGATTGAGGATATTAAAAAAGATAATGCATCCAGTGAATTGTTTAGTTCTTTATATGGGGCAGAAAATTTTCTCCTGCCCTTACAGAAGACCAGATTATTCTCTGAATTGTGAATTTTGATTATCCGTATTATCAGAACTTACATTTTTTTAAAAAAATAGGCAGACTACTGGCAGAGTCACTAAAATACATGGCAGTGGATTGTCCCTTTATGTGGTATGTAGGGTTTGGCTGCTAAAGGTTCAAGCCAAATATGGTGATAAGCCAAAAGGCTTTCACCAACACTTACATTTCTCCAAAGACAGCAACAATAGAGCGCATAGCACGAACCTCTAGGACAGCCTAACCACACCTTCAACTTCCCTCCTAGATAAAGCCTAGGTATTGATTTTGAAGAATCATCATTGTTTTGTTTTGTAAACTTATTCTAAAAAAATTATCTCTACTATTACTGTATATTTGACTCAGGTAGCTTTGAGTAAGAAGGTAATTTTGCACCTAGTAATAAGTCTCTAAGGAGTATTTCTTATCACTAGTATATTATTAGGTCCTCAATTAAGCTTCACTGTTTGCCATGTGAGATGGGTCAAATTGCTTAGCTTCTTTGTGCCTCAGCTGAAAAACAGGGATAATAATAGTACCTAACTCAAAGGTTGTTGTGAGAATTACATGAGTCAATATATAGGGCTTCCCTGATGGTGCAGTGGTTGAGAGTTCGCCTGCCGATGCAGGGGACACGGGTTCGTGCCCCGGTCTGGGAAGATCCCACATGTCGCGGAGCGGCTGGGCCCGTGAGCCATGGCCGCTAAGCCTACACGTCCGGAGCCTGTTCTCTGCAACGGGAGAGGCCACAACAGTGAGAGGCCCGCGTACCGAAAAAAAAAAATATATATATATACATATATATATATATATATATACATATATATACATATATATATATATAGCACTTAGAAGAATTCTGAGCACATAGTAAGAATTCACTAAATGTTAGCTACTACTCACTATAATTACTTTAAATTTGCACACTAGCTTTTCTCAAGGAACTTAAGAAATTTGAGATTATTACATTTCCACTAGATGAATAAAGCAATAAAATCTATTATTACAGTTTCACACATGATAAAATGAACTTAACCCAACTGAGATTAACGAGATGAAATCATTAATTTCCTTGAAAGAAAAATGTCCTTATGTTTCTAGTCATCTGTTTTCCCTGCCAATTGTTCTCATCCACTACTGTTCCGCCCAATACATTTCTGCTGAGAAATCAGCTGATAACGTTATGAGAGTCCCCTTGTATGTTATATGTCAATTTTCCCTTGTTGCTTTTAATGTTTTTTCTTTGTCTTTAGCTTTTGTCAATTTGATTGCTATGTGTCTTGCCATATTCCTCCTTGGGTTTATCCTGCCTGGGACTCCCTGTACTTCCTGGACTTGGGTGACTGTTTCCTTTCCCATGTTAGGGAAGTTTTGAGCTATTACCTCTTCAAATATTTTCTTAGGTCCTTACTCTCTCTCTTCTCCTTCTGACTGACCTCAAATTTTCTGGTGTCAGAATTTAACCTGGCAGGCTGTGGTCTGTGACATTAATGTAATAAGCACTTGTTTTACCTATATTAGCCATGAAGGCAATGTATGGTGAAATTTAGGTCAACAATGAATCTAACTATAACATTTAGTGCCAAAAAGTGGGGGTATATGCTTAACATACTAAGCCAGGAATGGTTTTAAAACATTAAGACAATGAATATGAACAATCTCTATTTGGCACACTACTGTAATAACTTTCTCATAGTACTAATAGTAAAAGAATCACAGAACATAATGACTGAAAGTGATCTTAAAACCATTGATTCTGACCACATTTTACAGATGAGGTAACTTAGGCCTAAAATGACTAAATGAATAGACTAATGACACACAGGGAGAACTGACATGAGAAAACATATGAATTCATCTTTGAGAAGGCGTTCAGTCATTAGTCTCTACTTCAGGTACTGATTTTCACGAAACACAATATTTTAAAAGAATCAGTAACTTTGGAAATTTTCAGATTTCAGACTTCTCCATGACAAAACAGTCAAGACAGTCTGCAGATTTATATTTATTTATACTTAAATAGATTCCTACCTTCACAGACCTTCATATGAACACACATCTCAACAGTATAGGAAGTTCTAATGAATAAAGTTATGTTCACTTATCTCAATTTGTCTTCTAGAACTTAGTGGAATATTCTCTAAAATTTAGATACTGAATATTCAGTATATGTATATATAAGGTTTCATCCACAGAAATGAATGATATATTCCTTTCAAAAATTACAAATCAAAAGCAAGGCTAGTCATTAGTGTAAACTCATGATCATTCATCAATATAAAAATAATCAAACAAATTAAATTGATGTAAATTTGGCCTTAAACATTTAGAAAAATAATTTAGAAAGTAATCTGAGCTGCATGATTATGATTATTTCAGACTACTATCTAAATTATTTTTTATCTAAAGGAGATATTGAATATCAAAGACAAAAAAATTAGTTCAATATTCCATAAAATATTTTGTAGAGATAAATTTATATAACTGGCTAATAATATTAGTAACTGATAGTTATATGGCACCTATTGACCATCAGGAAATTGTTTTATGCACTTTTACATGGATAATATAATTTATTCTTTACAACTCCATGAGGTAGGAACCACATAACATGTGGAAAAAACTGAGAAACAGAGAAGTTAAGTAACATGCCCAAGCTCACGTTGCAAGTCAGCAGCAAAGCCAGCACTCAAATCCAGGCAGTCTGTTCCAGAACCTCCACTTTTAACTATTAAGCTATGGTGCCTCCAGATCATGCTACAAATTTACATGAAATATATTGCATAAACCACTTCATGAAGCCATATATTATAGTAAAATTATATACTTTGATATTATCAATTGTCATTATCTCTCTTTTTATTTTTAGAATTTCAGTGTTGTAGTGGCCTTCAAAATTATGCAAGTCTAATCTCTTCATTCTATGCATGAGGAAACAAAGGTTCAGGGAGGTTCTGGAACTTAATTGTTTAAAATCATTTCATTACCTATAGTTGAGTTGACCCTAGCACCCGTCCTTGTTTCCTACAGAGTTAAGATAGATTGGATATGAAAGAAAAATCTAGTAGATTGATTCTAGAACAGTGTGATCCCCAGACCAGTGGTATTAGCATCACCTGGGAACTTGTTAGAAATACAAATTCTTGGTCCCACAGGACACCTACCAAATCAGAAAGAAGGGGTGGGGCTCAGCAATCTGTGTTTTAACAAGACTTCCAGGAGTTTCTGATCCATGATAGTTTGAAAACCATTTGCCTAGAGCCTGCTTTTCCTCTAAACTCAAGTCATAGCTTTGGATATAGCTTCATTTTGTTAGTTGAAATCGCATTAGTTTTACAGACAGAATAAGAAATAATTTCTTTCATATACTTACACACACACAAATTTAATTTTTACATATATAGATATACATTATACTATTTACATTATACACATAGATAACATGATCATATGTATAAATGTATTTATAACTAATATTATCTACATAATATACATGAATAGGTATGATCATGTTATTTATGTGTACTGTGTAGATAGTTCTGTCATACTCCAGACATATTTCCATTCCAATCTCCGTGCTCACCTACCTTTAAAAGAAAATCTCCCCTCTACCAAAGTTCCTCTTTAAGATAGTAAAATGCGTCTTCTTTCTCTCTGATCTCAGCATCTGTGGACCACACTGTAGCAGGCACCACTTTTTTCATAAGATGCAAAGTTACTAGACTACCAATGACTCTAGAAGTGTGCTAACTAAAGAAATAGAAATGCACAATTAATGCTTTGTTTATTCTCCGATTTTATACTGTGCACAAATGTGCTGATTCAACATTCAAAATATTGGTTCAAAGACAGGGCATGTCCATCAAATTACCTTTAGTCAGCTAGTACTTATTCAAAAAATAAAGCAGTAATGTTATTAGAATTCTGTTTCGAGGTTGAATTTTTTAAAAACTCTGATTGCCAAAGACAAAAATTAGGTAATGTTTTCTGTTTTTGATAACCTTCACGTTTTGCCTTTGTTTTAGGCAACTTGGTCAGCAACTGAAAGGGGGGGAAAGTGGTAACAAGTCTTTTAAAATACAGATTGACACTAGTCTTTTAGAAAGTTAATACAACAGGCACTATTGGAGATAAATATAAATGTTCCCTTAAGGAGACCCCTACACTCTAGGAAGACTGAGAGAATCTGTTTTACCACTCATCCTTCCCACAGTAGTGTTGCCTACGTGTGTTCATTTATAAAAGTAACCGCTTCTATTGAAACATGGGAAGTACGAGGAACTGTTAACATTCACTCCCCATAATATGCACTGATCTCTGTACATTTCAATGCTGAGCTTATCAGGTAAAACTTTTAAGATGGCTTTGAACCTAATGACCGTGGAGATTATCCATCCCTTCTCAAGTCCTCATGTGCCTTTATGACTAGAGATGTTAGTTACAGCCCTCTTGTTATCTTATCCCCAGGTTTGTACTTCAGCAAAAATCATGATAAAGGCTATTTCCCACAGAGAGCTGAGAACTTGGGAATTCTTTTTCTCCAGCCCAAAAGAAACCTTTACAGTGTGGGACAAATCTATATAGCACAGTGCCATGAACTATAAAACAGGAGCTAAGTTTATGGTCAGGAAGTCACAGATCATTAAGAGTTAAAGGAAATAATCTATCAAGTCTCTCTGTATCACAAATAAGACAACAAAGGCTTAGAGAGGTTAGCTTACTCCAGTCACATGACCAACATGCAGCAGAACTCACATCTCCTAATGTCCAGCCCACCAATCTTTTTATAACACCATAACACCTCTCTTTCAATAATACTATTTCTAATATTCCAATTTTTTATAAAAATAGAAATCTAGGGCTTCCCTGGTGGCGCAGTGGTTGAGAGTCCGCCTGCCAATGCAGGGGACACGGGTTCGTGCCCCGGTCCGGGAGGATCCCACATGCCGCGGAGCGGCTGGGCCTGTGAGCCATGGCCACTGAGCCTGCGCGTCCGGAGCCTGTGCTCCGCAACGGGAGAGGCCATAACAGTGAGAGGCCCGCGTACCAAAAAAAAAAAAAAAATAGAAATCTAGTGAAAGATTTTTACATTGTTACCTGTAGTAACTCACTGTTGGTTAAATTGTAAGAGAACAGTTTTGTAACATTTTCAGGTTTTTAAAAGCTGTTGAGTTTGAACCTATCTAATTTAACGTGGATTGGAAAGAACTGCTGGAGATACCAAGCTTTTAATATAAAGGATTTAATCTTGATGTTTCTCAAATAAAATGCTGAATATCTTTATCCTATCTAACAAAAATGAAGTTTGCAAAAACTTAGTATAGGTGCAAATAAAGTGGTAGGTGAGCTGACTTAACCCACTTGAGAAAACAAGCTACTTAAGCACAGTCCCACAACAAATGTATATAAATATCTATTCATTAGAATAGTCATTAGAATAGCTGTCAGAAAAGAGCAATTCCAGTTACTGAATGTACATGAAAAATTGTAGTCTTTTCTTTCACTGTTCTGTTATGGATTTTATTTTTGGCTTTTTAGCGTTGAAAAAATATTGTAATAAATGAACTTATATTCAGTGTCCATGAAAAATATTGTCATTTCAAATTTAATTTTTTAAACATATTTGACATGATTACCAATACTTTTAGAGTGCAGTTTGTAATAAGACTTAGTAATTTTTTTTTTGGCCATGCCGAACAGCTTGTGGGATCTTAGTTCCCTGACCAGGGATTGAACCCAGGCCATGGCAGTGAAAGTGCTGAGTCCTAACCACTGGACCACCAGGGAATTCCCAAGACTTACTAATTTTAACCAGCTAACATTAAAATATTCAACTTATTTTTTTCCTCAGCAGAAATATAACTAACTTCTTGGTTTTGTGTCTGTAAGGAGAATCATATCCAAAATTTGTTTGGAAAGATCAAATTTTTCATCAATGTCACAAATGAATATGGTGAATTGAGTACCAGTGTAGTAGTGTTTATACCTCATGTTGCGATAGGTTTACACATGAATGCTTGTTTCCGTGTGAAGCACATAATTTCTTTTTTCTCCCAGTTTTATTGAGGTATATACAATTTGGTTTGGACATATGTATATACTCATGTTACCATCACCACAATCAAGGTAACAAACATATTCATCACCTCCAATATGGGGACTCCAATATGTGTCCCTTTGTTATTTTATAATAATTGCAATTTTTAGGAATATCCTATAACTCAAACTTTTCATTAATTCAGAATGTCCTCTCCCAGGTGCAAGTTAGTACATCTGATTTTATCTTGTTTTTTCTACAAATTTGCTAGCTTTACTCAAATCTATGTGCATCTATCTGGATGAATTCAGTTTTCAAGTTGCTGTCAATATATAAATCACATAAATATTTTAAGCATATATTATACAAAAACTACATTCAGAAAATTGTTTTGTTTCCATGTGAGTGATTGCAAGGGAGAAGATTCTTTAACTTTTTAAAATATTATTCAACAACTTATGAATTCTTTATAAAATTATTCTATGCTTGGCATGTTAACAATCAATTGCTTCTTGAATTTTATATCCAAAAATCTGAAAGAGATAGAAGAAGGGGCAATGAGGGAAGAGAATAAAGCTTCCTTTATCCTAACCAAAAGAGCTGTACCTAATTGTTTTTCACATGCCTTAAATGGCCCCAGCCTGAATTTCTACCTGATGTAAGCGCATTTGATTTGTACTTAGTGAGTAGTCATGAGTGGTAAACTCTTAGATTCACACAGAGATTGAACTGCAAAGACAATGGCATCCTGCTGGCATCCTGGAAGGAAGCTAAACATTCTCATTCAATGACATTCCCAGAGTCGCACAACACCATTTTCTGTAGCTTGAACTATCACAAAAAAGATTTCTCTTTTACTCAACTTAATTCTGACCTTTGGTCTTAAAAAAGAAAAACCTTAATATTTATTTAATAAAATGTGAGAAAAACATATCAATTCCCTATGAATGATTTTCATGTTGTTAATCTACTTGGTGGCTACAGTCTGAATACACAGACATGCTGCATTTAATCCAATCATCCCAAAATGAAAATAATTAAGACAGAGCACTCCTGCAATGCATATTCTTCTAACATCATTCTTTAAAGCTATTTTAGATAAGTGAGATAAAGCCCACTTTAAAAGCATTGGCTACTTAGGTGTTAAACATAAGCAGTAAATTCACTTTTCTAAATTGCCCCATTTATTATATTTAATCCTCTTTCTGTAATCAGGAGCACTGAAGTACAAATTTATAGTTGCTTTCCTTTAACACAGTTCTTTATTACTGTCTCTTTTCCTTACATAATGTCCCGCAGCAGGTGGCCTATTATTATGATGCTTTTTCTCCTGTCTTTTTCTTTAGCGGTTTCACCAGCGCAAATAATTCAAATGTACTTACCTTCACTGCTTTGGCTACAACTAAGGGTGTTTTGGGTGCATATCTCTGGGAGTGGGGTGGTGGAGGGGAGTGTTAATGTGGAGGGGAGCTGGGGTTGTTTGTTTCTTTTTATTTTATTTCTGAACAATGACATATTGATGCTTCAGATAATAAATCATTCCAATTTGTTCATCCCTGCGAGCAATGGTTTTAATCTTCATTTACGACTTGCAAAGTCGGTTTTGTTAGAAGCATTTGATAAAATACTCAATTACCATTTTTTCACACTGTAGTTCAACTGCTGTGCTGATAAAAGGCTCCAGCTCATAAGATAAGCTGCAAATAATTCCTGAGAACAAATGTCAGAGGTGGTATACAATGAATGGGATTTTTTTGAGCAGATTATTCCCTCACCAAAGTGACAGGGTGGTTCAATATTTATTTTGTTGAGAATGTCATTTAAATATTGTTTGACACCTGCTCCCTATAGTCAGCCACTCATCACATTACAATTTCTAGGGATTTAAAAGTGAGATTTAACTCTATGTCTATTAAGAAAAAAAGAAACTCATCTATAAACCAAGATGAGACTACACGGCTGATAGTATGCAAATTATTTAAATAAATGGAAATGCAATCGATTCAGCTTTGTGGGGTTATATGGGAGAAGAATATTTAAGACTTGGCACCCTTTCCTGCCCTTAGCATTCAAGTGTTTATTTTTGAGATCATATATGAAATCTTACCAAGAATACCTGCCTGTTAGTTCAAATTGCCTTTTTCTAGGCAATCTACTGTTAAAAATGACCACTTCACTCACCCTACTTCAATTTTCCTCCACATGCATGCTCTAGGTGGCATTGCTCATTGGCTGAGAAGACAGCTCACAGTGCAGAAGGCTATAATAAACTAAGTTTTCTTAATGGGAAGAGGCTTATTTTATTCTCCTCCATTTGCTAAAGTTGAAAAGTTCCTATTAAGTGCTCAGCAAATGGAAATAGCTATCATTTCAAGTATTGGCCCCAGAATGCCATATACTCTATTAAGCATTTTCCTCCCAGGAATTCCTCTCCACCGTCCATTCCTAGTCAATCACTTTGGACAATTTTAAATCCGGCACTTCTTGCTGTGAATTTTAAGTAGTCAGAAGACGTTTTCAGATGAAATCAAGTCTTAATCCCTGCCTCACTCTTTGGAAAGCAGCATGGCAATAGAATACGGGAGTGAAGAAAGGAGATAAGAACCATTAGGGGAAGAGGAAGCAAAGAACTGGCTTGTGAAATTTTCTGTTTGCTTTACCCCAATTGTTTTGATACCAGGGCTTTACTTTCCACTATATCCCCCTGTATTAAGTCATTAAATTACCCCAGGGACTGAACACAGGTCACAGATTTGTATATTATCTCTATTGGAAACAGGTTTTCATCACTCTTGAGTGAAATCAAAGAAACCACTGCATTCAAGAAAAGCACTGAGACACTACTGAGCGGAAAAATGTGAACATGTATTGTCATTGGTCTAAGGGCCAACTCTTTTGGCCCTTAGAACTTTTCTGAAGTATATGGAAACTCCAAACTTGAGAAATAATTGGAATTGAACCAACAAAAGGCAACACAGGCAACAGAAATAATCAACTTTGTCTACTAAGTAAATCAACTAAAATTACTGGAATCATCATAGACACTATTAGACTGAGCAACATTAAGGGTGGAATCAATGTTGCCAAGACTGAAGATTGAGCACCTGGGTTAGATCCTCCATTTTCACTTCTTGGGATATTTCAGATAACTTTGCAAACACATAAACTCCTTCCCTTAACAGGAAACAACATGATGTGAAAGAAAAAGTAAGTCTTTGGAGCCCCCATTTGGATTCTAATCCTCATAAATTGGCCATGGGGCAAGCCACTTAATCTCTCAGAGGCTCAGATTTTTCATCTGCAAAATGGAAGTAATAATACCTTATTGAGGGGGTATTTGAGGATTAAATGAGATCTTTTGAGTATGTAAAAGAACCTGGCATTAAAAAAGAGATTAAATAAAAGCATACTGAAAAGATTTATTTTATTAAATTAAAGAAATGGTGCCTGGTTTTTGTTATTATTTCATGCCACTAGAATTTCACTTCAAAAATTCCAATTCTTACACTAAATGTTAACCCTAGTGACTTAAAAAGTACATGGTTAATACAAAGATGTCCAAAGTAGTTTACCTATTGGGAGAACCGAGCTCAGTGACCTGTGAAAGCATTCCACAGTCCTTGTTGAGCATTAATGGGTTTTACATCTGTACCTTCACATAGGAGAGGGCCTTGAGAATATCAGGTTTGTAGGGCATGATCTTCTTGAGAACAAAACAAGGTCAATCTCTCAGCACTAAGTTAAGGATTCTCCACAATAGTGCGGTTCCTATTTAAAAGGAACAAAATGAGGTCAGTTTGAAGACCCCAAGCTGATCCAGGAATATTACCACAACTATTAAGTTTTGTCTGATTTAAACTGCTTTGTCATAAGGTTTGATATTGCAAAAAGAGGTGTATATACAGAATTTACCTATCTTAAATAGTTCTTTTTCTGAAATATGTTGAAAACTTTAAGTAGGTCAATTTAATGCTGACCCACATTCACTACAAACTTTTTTTTTAATTACATGATGCAATCTATTTCAATCCTTCAGATATATCAATATTTCAAATGCAAATAAGCAGACAGAAAATCTCTTACTGTAATCTATATTTTAGCATTACATCAAGATGACCAAGAATATCAAATAAAGGTACATGAATGGATAAGAGAATTCTAAAACTATGGGGGTACTTGTCATGAGGAAACAAGGTTAATTAACAGAAGCCAGTTAAAAAGAATTGCTTACAACTTCTCAAAGTTTAACTTAAGTTTTATCCAGACTTAAAAATATATCATGATCTTCAACTTCAAGTCACTGCAATTTAACAAATGTTTCAGTGCTTACTACGTGCAAGGCACTGTGCTAGCTGGTTAACTTCCCTCCTCCTCCACTCTCAGTGTTGTCAGACATGGTCCTTTTAAAAATCCATTATTGCTTTTCACTTGCCTCTCAGAGAGTATTAAAGATAGTGAATCGTGTTTCCAAACGTTTCTTATTTTCCTCTCAACTTCCTATAGTTCAATACAGACATCATTACTTCTCTGCTAGTATAGTGATTCTGTTCGTCATGCCTGAAACAACTACAGCACAGAGATTAAATACAATCTATATCCACATAAATCATTGAATAAATGAATCATGAAATTAATATGTAAATTGTGTGTTTAACCTCTATTTATACAGCACTGTCTGTCACCATGCTGTAAATCTAAAACTAATTGTAAATTCACAACTCTGCAAAAAGAACACCATGGTAAAAGCTTGACATATTTATTAACTAAATGTTGAACTACACTGAGTAAGTAATTAACAGTCATGCCAGACAGGGAGAGAAAAATTATATTTAAGCACAAATGTCACCTGTATAAAATGGCTAAAACTATCTTAGATTAGATTTTGATATTAGTCAAAGAATACTGCTATTTAATTTTTGACAGACAAATCTGTTCCCATTTATTCATGAATCCATTAAGCATTTCATTTTTATTTTTTATTTTTTAATTATTTTTTAACATCTTTACTGGAGTATAATTGCTCACAATGTTGGGTTAGTTTCTGCTGTATAACAAAGTGAATCAGCTATACATATACATATATCCCCATATCTCCTCCCTCTTGCATCTCCCTCCCACCCTCCTTATCCCACCCCTCTAGGTGGTCACAAAGCACCAAGCTGATCTCCCTGTGCTATGCAGCTGCTTCCCACTAACTATCTATTTTACATTTGGTAGTGTATATATGTCCATGCCACTCTCTCACTTCATCTCAGCTTACCCTTCCCCCTCACCATATCCTCAAGTCCATTCTCTAGTAGGTCTGTGTCTTTATTCCTGTCTTACCCCTAGGTTCTTCATGACCTTTTTTTTTTCTCTTAGATTCCATATATATGTGTTAGCATACAGTATTTGTTTTTCTCTTTCTGACTTACTTCACTCTGTATGACAGACTCTAGGTCCATCCACCTCACTACAAATATCTCAATTTCGTTTCTTTTTATGGCTGAGTAATATTTCATTGTATATATGTGCCACATCTTCTTTATCCATTCATCTGATGATGGACACTTAGGTTGCTTCCATGTCCTGGCTATTGTAAATAGAGCTGCAATGAACATTTTGGTACATGACTCTTTTTATTATGGTTTTCTCAGGTTATATGCCCAGTAGTGGGATTGCTGGGTGTATGGTAGTTCTATTTTTAGTTTTTTAAGGAACCTCCATACTGTTCTACATAGTGGCTGTATCAATTTACATTCCCACCAACAGTGCAAGAGGGTTCCCTTTTCTCCACACCCTCTCCAGCATTTATTGTTTCTAGATTTTTTGATGATGGCCATTATTATTGTTATTTTAAATGAATTAATAAGTTGGAAAGTGATCCTAAGACCAAAAAACTGCTACACTAAGATGTAAGGATTTTTATTTGTGTTTAGAGATTAGATCATCTCATAATTTACATATATATATAGTCTGATTATAAAAGTAAAATATGCTAGAGAACATTTGGGAATCTATATAAATGCAAATATAAACCTCCTATATTTCCACCATCCAGAGGTATTGCATATCTTCTCTCTTTTCTTCTATGCATACATCTACCTATTTATTTAAACAAAACTCTGATTACAAGGCATACACATTTCTCCATTCTTTTTTTCCATTTAACTTTATATCATTAATTCTTTTGCAATGTTTTTCATAATCTTCAGAAGCATTCTATTTACTGATGGTGTAATGATTCCTTATATGTAATCTTTAACATTCTATTAATGGCGATCGTATTATTATCATCTTCATCATCATCATCATCATCACTCTTGTCATTATATCAGTTATTGAGTTTTACTTATGTTCTAGGCACTGTGCTAAACTCTTAACATGCCTTATTGAATTTAATTCACTTTTGAGGTGTCTAGCTATTTCCTCTAAGAAGTAATCTTCTTTCTTTTCCCCCTTGAATTATTTCTATCATGGGATCTAGTGGACAGATCATACTTAAAAGGGAGTGAGGTATATTGGACCATCTCTTGCTTTTAGTAAATAAGAAGCAAAGGGAAAAAAATTGTCTAATTATTGCAATTTAACTCATTCTAATGAGCACTATCTATATAAAAATATTGTGGTTATTTTTTTTTTCTGCTTCTGTTTGATGTGATTAGCTAAGGTCCTCTCTTCTTCTCCACCCCTTCTTCAGGATTCCTGGGATGGAGGAATTTGCTCTATTTAGTTTGGTTGGAAATGCCACAGATACGGGTCCAGATCTGGTAGGGGCCAGGAAGCCTTAAATGCAGAGAGATTCCACCTCACAGATATGCAATGTACTGCTAATTCCAGTCTACTGTGTTAAGAATCCAAATAAAGTCTATAGTTTAATACTACTGTACCAATGTTAATTTCTCAGTTTTCATAAATATACTATGGTTATGGAAGATGTTAACAGTAGGGGAAGCTAGGGAATGGTATATGGAAACTCTCTGTACTATCTTTACTCATCTGTAAAGCTAACATTATTTCAAAATAAAAAGTTTTTGAAAAAAGAAAAAAAAAGAATGCATGCCAGTGGTTATGAAGACAATCAGGCAGGAGAATGTGGATATCTCAGTACAAGCTATTCATGAGGGTTGTGGAGTACTAATGACATTTCTTGCATATTGAACAAAAAAATATTTTCCAAGATAAGGTGCCAACATAGAAATTATGAGTATTGACTGCCTCATTTTCATACAATTTTGTTTAAATTATTTTGTCAGAAAGTTGTTCATACTTTTTAAGCTTGGCTTTGCACATTAGATTTTTTTGAGAGTATTTGGGCACATTCTAAATGGCCCAGACATGAGGAAACTTAAAGCACACATTTATTGAAGTGAAAAACTCTGAGAAACAGTTTTCTTTCACTGAATTTAAAATTCGTTCTATTTTGCCTTTTGTAAATGTGAGTTTGACTTACTTAGATAGGAAAATGAGAGGCTAATCAGATTTTGCCCCTCCTGTGCATGTGCAATACCAGTTGAAATAAGTGATTATTTTTCATTATAATCAAGATTATGTATTATAAATATTTTAAATACCACATCCTATAGTTTAGGCATGTATGTTTTTTAAATGTAACTTCTTAAGAGAAAATCAGGTTAGAAGTATAGCAGCTAGGAGTGAGAATGAGTTCTTAAAATCAATGATAAAAATGCATGAAGGGACAAGAATACTTAGTCTAATACATTTTTCTGGGTACATATTTATGTGCCATGCTTAACTCAGAGTTGTATTCTTTGAATAATAACTTGTTATTTATAGAACAAAATAATTTTTCAGAAGATACCCATGTTGGTCGTGGTAAGACTCATTAAACATTTAGTGTTATTCAGTACATCATTAAAATACATGTACAAATTGTTTATTTTAAGTTGTCTATCTATATATCAAATATAAAATGTTATTAATGTGCTGAGTAGAGGAGATTTTGGCTAAGTTTTGAATGGGTTTATTGTCAACTAATATTTTGGGAATCTTTCTTTTCTTTAAGGAGACTAAAGGGAACTTTTATTTCTGTGGGTGATCATGACATGCGCATTTAAAAATGAAATGCTTATAGCCAGGACATGGAAGCAACCTAAGTGTCCATCAGCAGATGAATGGATAAAGAAGATGTGGCACATATATACAGTGGAATATTACTCAGCCATAAAAAGGAATGAAATTGAGTTATTTGTAGTGAGGTAGATGGACTCTGTCATACAGAGTGAAGTAAGTCAGAAAGAGAAAAACAAATACTGTATGCTAACACATATATATGGAATCTAAGAGAAAAAAAAAAGTTCATAAAGAACCTAGGGGTAAGACAGGAATAAAGACACAGACCTACTAGAGAATGGACTTGAGGATATGGGGAGGGGGAAGGGTAAGCTGAGATGAAGTGAGAGAGTGGCATGGACATATATACACTACCAAATGTAAAATAGATAGCTAGTGGGAAGCAGCCTCATAGCACAGGGAGATCAGCCTGGTGACCATCTAGAGGGGTGGGATAGGGAGGGTGGGAGGGAGACGCAAGAGGGAGGAGATATGGGAACATATATATATATATGTATAACTGATTCACTTTGTTATAAAGCAGAAACTAGCACACCATTGTAAAGCAGCTATACTCCAATAAAGATTTTTTAAAATATAATAAAAATAAAATAAAATAAAAATAAATAAATAACAATAATAAAATATATATATTAACAAAAATACCACATTTTATGAAAAATAACTATTTTACAAAACAAAAAACATTTTTTAACATTCTGTGAGAAGAATGGCTTTGTTTTACATTTTTGATTATCCAGAAGATAGCTGAATTCTCTATCTACTTCTATATTCAGTCTGATGCACTATGTTGTTTTGGTTGAAATACACAGAGAAAAGTTCAGCCTTAAACATGTATGCAGGGCTTCCCTGGTGGCGCAGTGCTTGAGAGTCCGCCTGCCGATGCAGGAGACGCGGGTTCGTGCCCC
>NW_006791464.1:3152453-3160061 GCF_000442215.2 Lipotes vexillifer
AAAAAAAAAAAAAAAAAAAAAAAAAAAACATGTATGTAATTGGAAAAGGAGGGGACCTTTTGGACCTCCTGGAAGTATCTTAGGGTCTCCTAGGCAAACCTTAAACCATACTTTGAGAACTGCAGCCTTAATTCAACATGTTATTTTGTAAGAATTTTTTTCTATACTTTGACTATAATTCTCTCTGGGGTTTTAGGCAGGTCACTTAAAACCAACCTGTGGCTAAAATGATGATGAGAAAGTTACCACCCTCCTCATATTACAAACTTAGATACTTTGTTGGAAATTTTTCTTCTGTAAATTGTGTTTCATTTTGTTTATTAAAAATGCTATCAGACCAGTGGTATTACTCTCTTCAGGAGGAAATTATGATTTATTATTTTGCTTAGAATAGAGTAGGTCAAGGAACAATATGCTGTTCTTCAAGGAGTTGTAATTTGGCATTCCACTGTTGACAAGTATGATGATTAATTTGTATGTAGATCAATTAGGATCTCCTGATGCTCTTCCTGTTTCCGTAAAAAAGGTACCCGAGTCTGCATTACATGCTTTCTTTCCGCTAGTTTGTCTTCTCTTTTACTTTTTTTTTAAGAAAATCCCTATGTGAATCTAGCTTGCCCAGTGACAAATTATATAAACCAAACAAGATTGTGCTGGATAGAAAGAAAAATGACTTGTTGCTCATTTCTAGCTCTGCTAATAACCCTCTCTGTGGTTTTAGGCCAGTCATTTAAAACTAACCTGTGGCTAAAATGACGATGATTAAGTTACCACATTCCTCATGTTACAGATTTACACTAGATACTTTGTTGGAAATTTTTCTTCTGTAAATTAGGTGTGTTTCATTTTGTTTATTAAAAATGGTATCAGTTTTGGTAAGTTAGTAATTATATATATATATATATATATATATATATATATACACACACACACACATACATATCCTAGATGATATTATCATACTGATGACAGTAATATAAATTTTTTAAACAATAAGAAAAAAAGGTTTTTGCTGCCATTTAACCAGTTCTAGGAAAAGACAAATGCTCACTACATAAATTAATAGGCTATTGGAAAGGGATGTTATCCCATGAATTTTCCCAGTAACTTATGAGATCAGTATTATTATTCTCAGTTTACTGATGAGGAGACCTACACTCAAAGAGGGTAATAATAAGTAGCTTGCTTAAAATCGCAGGGTTGCTTATGTAGATTCTAACTGAATATCATCCCAGCCCAAGATGGCTTTCATACTAAACCAAAACTGTGAGTTCTTTAAAATTTTTCTGTTTCTGACTTTTTAGAATTAAGAACTAAGCTACATCAAGCCAAGTAGAGAAGTGTTATCATCATCTAACTATTCTGCATGATAGGATGAGAAGGAATTGCAGCAAGGGGGCATTTTTTTCACCTCACTTTTAAGCTAGAGGTTGGCACTACACTGTCTTTCTGTCCCTCCTGGAGATTTATGTTAAAGAGATAAAACTTTCTCCTACTTTTTTGTTTTCATCTGTTCCCTGTCTCTGTCCAACATTTCATTCTGGAAAGGAGAAAGAGCTGCTCATCTCAGTGGCAGGAAAGAACAATCTTCGATTTATAACATGCTAGGAACCCATCACTGTGATAGAGCAATCTTTCCCCCAGACATCTCTCTATTACTGAAGCTGATGCCTCCCTGTCCTGATGCCACTTCAGTACTGATCCATCAGTCCCAACAGCAAGGTTAATGGCACCACCTGTCCCTATGTGCATTTTTCATCTTTATCTCAGAAAAACTTATTTTGTGAGTTCTTCTTTAAGCAAACTGAAAATATATTTTCCACAATTTTTGTTTTACAAACCTCCTCCCTCGCATATATATTTGAATGACAGACCACATACTTGGCAGTGTATTTTAAGTTGTAATTGCTTTCCTTCCTTCCTTGTTTTAATGAGTGCTTTAGTTCTTGTGAAATAAAACAAAAAGTAAGTAGAGAAGTTTCATTTGCAGAGAAGTGCAGAAATAGTGGGTCAAGAAATTATTTAATTAACACTGGGAAGTCACTGGAATAGATGCAAGGATTCTTTGTTAAAAGCCTCCTTGCTAGAGCTGAATTTTATTCTTAGCTACCATTTTTGAATTTGGCATATGATATAAATTAGTTACTGAAATAAGGCTTTTAATTGCTTTGCAAAAAATATTTGAGAGCAAACACCAAAGAAAGGGAGAGAGCATCATATGAGAATCTCAAGTTTCTAAAAAGGTAATGAATAAGAGAAAGAAAAGATGGATAAATGGTCATTCATCTTCAGCAACAATTCTGAAGATTATATTTGCCTTACTCTGAAATAGAAGAATATTAAAGTGATGCTGTTACACATATCTGTGTGTCTGATGATCATCTATAATACATGCTCAAATTCATTTAAACATGTTAGAACGTATTAGCCAATTGTCAGAAACACCAATTTCCCCATGTTCTGAAGTGTAGATACTATATTCAAAGTAAAATACGTTTTGATTAAAGCTGATCACCTAACATAATTTTAATGCCCCTTTTATACTCAGGGATTTTTCTTGGAGCTGATTCTTTTCAATTTAGAATTCCCTGATTTATAATATTCATAGGGGGCATTTGAAAATCCAATCAATCATACAAAATATGTGTTAGGATTTAATATATTTATCTGTAAATATGGGAAGCATACTGACAAGAGCATCACAAGTACAGATAACATAATCTGCAAATATTTGTCACCTCCTTACCGGAATCACCTCCCTAATATAGTAAACATGAAGAATCCAACCAGATTCCTGGATGACTTGTATGGTATTTATGGATTTAGCCTTTTTTACCTTTCCATCCATCCCAGAGCTTCCTGGTTTTCAAAATCCATCTGGTTCTTAAACTAAAGACGAAGGCAAATAGAAAGTAAAGTAAAAAAAAATTTTGTTGACAAGTAGCACCTTCCTCTGAGTCACATGTTTATACTAAGTTCCCTTAAAATTCTTAAACTGAAGCCATAAAAATCTATTATTTACCTCTCATGTCAAAACTGGTTTAGAACTCTATTTTCCAGGGCTATTTAGATGTTAAATTTGAATCTCACTAGTCTTGTTTGAAGGGTTTTTATTTTTTTTTTGAAATTCTTGGATTTGCATATCAACATGCAAAAAAGTAACACATATTGATCATTTGAGCAACAATTTAATAGAAGGGAATTTAGGAAGTAGTTATTTAAGAGGCGATAAGATTGTCAGTGAATGAGAAATTTCGAACAGGCTAAAATATTTTTTCATTTAGTGAAACTTAGACAAAATTTGCTGCTTTTACATCTTTGATATTTCTATGAGACTGTGAAGACAGACCATCTCCAAGACTCATTTAGAGTATATATCTATTTTGAATAGACAACTGTGCTTTACATAAATTCTTTTAATGATATATTTTTAAAACTCAGAGCCAATGTGGATACATTGTATAACTGGAAAGGTAATGCAAGCAAGCGACTGATGCTTGCAGCATCTGTACAAGTTAAGAGTCAGAGCACCTACAGGGAAATGTGCTTTGTTGAAACTAACTGGAAATCTCACATTGCACCTCCAGTAAGTTAATCACCTGATTTAAAGGTAGGCTGCCCTTTATTTTATCTTAGAAGTAAACTGACAGCAGTGAGGCTTTTACAATGGCACTGTTGTGATCAATGCTGTAGCCTCAGGTGTTAATGCTTCATTTACCTTTAAAAGCAGATGTAATAACGCAGAAAGATCAATATTATAAGCTCTTTATTTGGTGTTAAATTACTGTGGATTCACTGAATTATTATATTACAGAGGTTTTTCAGTGACATTAACTTAAAAACCAAATAAATGTTATTCAGAATGGTATATCTAATTTCTCTACTCCTGGAACTTTGTAGTTACCTATAAAGGGAGTTTATAATAAGAATGTATAGAACTCAGATAACGTTTTCAGAATTTATAATAACCTAAAATGAAGAAAATGAGAAAAGATGAAAAAGATGAAATAGTACAGTCATAAAATACGTAATATTATTAATAATCATTTTTATAGCTCCAATTAATTGTATATATCCATATAATAATATGAACCTATTTCCCTAGAACAAAGCAATACTCTGATTGAGCTAGAAATATCCAAGTGATAAGCAAATATTTAATATTCCTTCTAAACTAGTACCAAAATAATAGAGAATCAGTTCTCAAACATACCCAGCCATTACATATACATGATCCCACTGATGACATTTTAATTAGCTTGTCTTTGATAATCTTGAATTTTCACATTTACTTTAATTCCTTTGCCATGGATGGGAAGAACTGGTGGTGAAGAATTCAGAGTGAGTTTTTTTTCTATGTTTCCTCAAAGTAAGATAGTTATAACAATATCTTTGTTTTATTGGTTTTATCACATTATATCCTATATTATTTTCTATAATAATATTAATTTTGTTATTATAGTCTTGCCTTAAACCCTTTATCAGACTATCTCTTACTGACAGTGCAAACTTTTATTAAGTAATTAAAATTGCATAATATACATAACACAAGGTGCAAATGTATTTTTCTGTTTTATGTTCCATTATTTTACCAGTTATCATATATAATGTGTACTCAACAGAAATAAAGTTTTCTTCTCTTCCTGTAATACTTTTTAGTGCCAATCTCTATAACCTAGATTCGTAAAATCCTAATAACAGTGTACTATGTTTACAGAGTGCTTTAAGTTTGCACATCTTTTTAATGCTTATGATGGATATATAAGATGGTAAGGGTAAATATTTCCTCCTCTTACAGATGAAGAAGCTAAGATCAAGAGAAGTTAAGTGACTTTCATAATGTTACACAGATAGCAACTAAGGACTATAAATTTTCCACCAGCTATTCCAGCCTTCCTTCTGCTACTACCTCAACCTCAATCTAATCAAATAACTTTCCTTGCTCCATCCATAAATTAACTATAACTATATCTTTCCAAGATATTTATTCAGTATTAGAAGTAGTATTAGTAGTATTATGATAATCAATTGACTCAGAGGTTGATTATACAATAGAAAAGCTTCTGTCTTCTTTTTAAATTCAGTGTAGACATGCAATAAACTCATATTGTTGTAACCAGTGCTCTTGAGTAGCTTTGCAATGTGACCTCTCTTAGGACCTAATAACAGATTAAACGCTTTTAGGAATAACCCCCCACTTCTTAACACAAGACAGCCAATTCTTAAAATTTATTACAGTGTAGACCTGACCTACAAATATTGCTCTGTGAATACAGAACACTCATTGAATTTCCCAGATAGTCAGATATTGACATATGGTAAAGTAAAAATGAAATTATTCTAAATTATCAACACAAAAATTTTAATAAATATTAAAATATTAAATATAATGCTACAAAAATACTGCCAATTGCCTAACATTAGGTTGATGGGGTGGAAATGTGAATAATCTGGTGGCTTCAGACAGAAAATTCTTATGGATTCCATGACTCTGAAAACAATGCGACCTCTGAGTTAATTTATGACCTGATTGAATATTATTGATATATTATAAATTAGAAACCATAAACATTGATCAGGTATCTTTCAACATCTCCTCTTTGTATGTTATAATTACATATTTATTCTGATTAACTGAAAAAGATAACCAGAGACTGTGGAGAACACATCTTTCTTGGAAGAAACCCTTAATGGTAACAACACCAAAGAAAATATTCTCTGCCTCTGTGTAAATCCACTTTCTCTGAGTAGTGAGCAACCTACCACATCAAGATAATTTGTTTAAAGCAGATGAAAAATAATCTCTCTTAAAGAGGTAATGATCAGAAAATGATGATTGACAGAGTAACTATCTCTTCACTGACATCTAGTTTTAAAAACCGTATGGGAAAAATTGAAGAGCAAGAAATAAAATAATATTCTGATACAGCAGCCACAGTGATTACGTATTCTCTTATTACATCCAATTGCAAAATACATGTAGCCTAAAGAACTTGTTTGAGAGTATCCAATTTTGACATTTCCTAAAAGTTACATAGACTTTCAAAAGGCATAGCCCACTTGCTGATCACCAAAAAATGTCAAAACTCTGGTCTGTTGAGTATATATTTAAAATTCAGAATTGGGTTTAATCAGGTTAATCTTTCAAGACTATTAAATATTTCATTTCCAGGATTCCACTAGCTTACAGGGCTGGTTTCAAATGACAGTTTAAATAGAATCAGTTTGGAAGTTGCTTGCTTTAGTTGTAATTGGTGAGATGAAAAGACTGAAATAAAGTGAATGACATTGAGCTTCTCTGCGGAGAAATGATGACACTGAGCAGGACACTGGTTCTTCCCAGCCAGGTGACTCTGCAGTTAATATCAGGTTATCACTTACAGATTTTCACTGACTGAATAAAATTTTTTCTATATTTAAAAATTCTTATGCAGATACATATATTCCCTTCTAATAATTTTAACAGACTTCATTAAACAGACACAAGAATGCTTAAAACAAAAAAGATGGATTATACCAAGTGTTAAAAATAAAGTGGAAAAACCAGAACTCTCATACCCTGCTTGGTGATGGGAGTATAAAACTATTTGGCAGCATCTATAAAACTTAAAATGAGTATCTTATGATACAACCTATATATATATATAGCATGAATGCTCATAGAAACACTATTCATAATAGCCCTCAAAACGGAAACAACCCAAAAGTCCCTCAACATTAGAATAACAAAAGAAATTGTGATATATTCATATACTGGAATATTATGCAGCAATAAAAAGAACAAACTATCACTAAACATGAAAACATGAATGTATCTCACAGATACATTCAGATGTATACATACATTGTATACATACAGATACAATGAATAAAACAAGCCAGATAACAAAGGCTACATACATCGTGATTCTATTTAGAGGAAGCTCAGTAATTGGCAAACAGAAATGCAGATAGCCAACAGGCACATGAAAAGATGCTCAACATCAGTAACCATCAGATAAATGCAAATCAAAACCACAATGAGATAACACCTCACACCAGTCAGAACGGCCATGATGAAAAAGTCTACAAATAAAAATGTTTCAGAGGATGTGGAGAAAATGGAACCCTCGTCCACTGTTGGTGGGAATGAAAATTGGTGCAGCCACTGTGGAAAACAGTATGGAGGTTTCTCAAAAAATTAAAAATTGAACTACTGTATGACCCACCAATCCTGCTCCTGGGTATATATCTAAAAACAAAACTACTAATTTAAAAAGATGCATGCACCCCAATATTCATGCCAGCATTATTTACAATAGCCAAGATATGGAAGCAACCCAAGTGTCCATCAACAGAAGAATAGATAAAGAATGTGTGGTATATATATACAATGGGATATTACTCAACCATAAAAAAGAATGGTGTTTTGCCATTTGCAGCAACATGGATGAACTTGGAGGGCATTATGCTAAATGAAGTAAGTCAGACAGAGAAAGACAAATACTGCATGACATCACTTATATGTGGAATCTAAAAAATACAACAAACTAGTGAATAATAACAAAAAAAGAAGTAGACTCACAGAAATAGAGAACTAGTGGTTATCAGTGGGGAGAGAGGGAAAGA
>NW_006791464.1:3160081-3214061 GCF_000442215.2 Lipotes vexillifer
GGAAAGAGGGAGGGCAATATAGGGGTACGGAATTAAGAGGTACAAACTATTAGGTATAAAATAAGCTACAAGGGTACATTATACAACATGGGGAATATAGCTAATATTCTGTAAAAACTACAAAGGAAGTATTACCTATAAAAATAATAGGCAAACAAACATATGATGATAAATGTAAGAATACAGCTTAACCTTTGGCAGGGTGATAGTATCTGAAAAGGGCAAAAAAGGGGCTTCTGGGGTGTTGCTGATGCTCTAATTCAGGGTGCTGGCTTCACAAGCACAGGTGTATTCTACTTGCGAAAATTAATCAAGCTGTATACTTATGATTTGTGCATTCCTCTGTAGGTATATTTCATTAAGATGGAAAAAAAAGAAAATTAACAACCTAAAATTAACAACCTAAGTTAGTTACCTCAGTTCACAACAGTAACCGTGACTGCTTTATCTCATCACTCCTACCTGTAATAATACTACATAAACTATGATATAAACTGTGATGGATAACATTTGGTATTGTGACCTTACTCTTTATTAGCAGAGAAGTGGCTCACTGGCAAAAAAAAAATGCAAATCCTAAAGATTCCTCTTTGTTTTCCTTTGATTTTTAGTAGTTTTCACTTTCTAGCAGTTACCCTGTTAATCCATATAACTGTAGACAGACAGCCACATCCTGTCGTGGCTGAATTATTTTATCATGATTTATATTTGCTTGTTTTGTTTAAATAACACTGTTAATATTTTTAAATGAAAACCCTCTTTTATTGAATTTTAATATAAAATTCAGTTATCCCACAAATCAACTGAACTCAAGACAAAAGCATACACCCAGCATTGGAAACTTTAAAAACCTTATATTTTCATTAATTTCATGTTCTTGCATTATGTACTGGCAGGGACACACATTCATTATGCCATGCAAACTATTACTCTATCTGAATTTCTCTTTTATATAAGTACAGATACAATCAGAGAGAAGCAATGGGCAATTTTATTAAAGTAAACACTACCCAAATGTCAGCTTTTCATTATGTAAATACAGTACTGTTGTAGCAGCTTAATAAATGGGCAATGACTTTTGCTGGAACATTATATTTTTACCAACATATACATCATTTTCAAAGTTTAAAAATAGGTTTCATAACCATAAAAAGCTGCTAGTTTGGCATTTGTTTTTTTGCCATGAAGGACTTGATTATTTCCTTGCAAGAATGTGTCATGTTTGTCTAGTGCTACCAGATAGCCATTAAATATTTGAAGGTTTTCGAAGGAGGAAATAAAGTTATATTTAAAAGTTGGTCAGCACAGCAAAATAATGCCCCCTCCTCCTTTATTCGTAATCCAACCTGGATTGTCAGAAATATACTATGAATGTTTCCCGTATCATTAGGAAAACTTGATGATGTTTAGGAAGGGGAATCTACCAAAAGGCTTCTAAAGATCATCATACAATAATGAGGCTAATGAGGTAAAAAGAGTGATTGTGGACAAATAATTAGAATTAATAAATATTTATTACCATGAATATGACCCTGCAAAATCTGTCAAGTAAAACTATAATAGAACGTTGATTAGCCAAAAAGAGCTACAAATGGATTATTCTGATTTAGGAAATTCTGATTACCTCAGGATTAAGGTGAAAACTGCTTTTGTTTCAAAACTGGAACAACATTAATCTAAAATGATTAAAGATCTCACAAGACCACACGATCATAATTCTGCATGTCAATGAACACATCAAATGTAGAAAAAAGAGAGGACAAAATATGTACTGCCAAAGGATACTCCATCAAAGTCATCTGTTCTAGATTTTCAACAAGAAACTGATGCATATCTTTTTCCCTTTTTAAATAGGCTTCCTTTTAATAGTGAATTATAGGGGAAATAGTTATGTGAGATATAAAATGTATGAGCTTATGTTAACAACTGTATTTTCAACTTCATAGTTCTTTTACTCACTCCTTCATTCATTTATTCACTCAATAAGCATTTACTATGTGCCCACAAAGTATGAGACATTGTTTGCTGGTTGAGGATACAAACTCAAATAACACATGGTTCTTGTCCTGGAGATTATGTCCAGTGGGAAAGTCAAACAAGTAAAAACAGCTATCAAACAGCTTAATAAGAGCTTTATAGGAATATGGACATTGTTGTATCAACAGAGAAGAGGCTCATCTAAATCTGACTGAGCAGAGACACCCGGGAGAAGGTATGAACTACATGAATGCATGACCTAGATGAAGATGGAAAAGTAAACAGAAGGAACTGCATGTCTAAAGAGGTGAAACAGCGTGAAGTACATGTAGTTCAATGTGGCTTCAGTGAAGGTTGGTAGCAGGAAATGGTGGAAAATGAGACAAGACAGGAAGCTAAACCAAAGAGTTAAAACTTTATCCTAAAAGATCAAAGTTAACAGTTATAATCATGTTGATAGTACCTATCCTTGATATGATGTGATGAAAATGGCACTTTACCTCTGTGGTCTTATAACTCATAACTCAGGCTTATTATGAGAAAAGCATAATTCAGGCTTATCATGAGAAACACATCAGACAATCTCATTAAGGACATTCTACAAATTACCTAACCGGTATCCCCCCAAACTGTCAAGGTCACCAAAAACAAGACAAGTCTGAGAAACTGTCACAAACAAGAGCCTCAAGAGACATGACAACTAAATGTAATATGGCATCCTGGATGGCATCACAGAACAGAAAAAAAAGGGACGTTAGGTTAATAACTAAGAAATTATGGATAAAATATAGACTTTTGTTAATAAGGTGTAAATATTGGTTCATTATTTGTAACAGATGTACCATACTAATGTACAACAGGGGAAATGAGGTACAGGGTATATGAGGTATAGGGTATATGATAACTCTCTGTACTATTTTCTCATTTTTTCTATAAATATAAAACTGTTCTAAAAAATAAAATCTATTTTAAAAAGGGGGGTAGCCAAGGTAAAAATTTGGTAGAGCGCTGTATGTGTTCAGGAAATGTTGAGTAAATAAGATTAATTTGTAGGCAGAGTTCATGTTGCAAAATAATAATAGCTGGAATCAGAGAAGCCAGTCCAACTGTGGTAGACCAGCTTGAAATTTCTCAAAACACATTAAATTATACTCAGTCTTCTTGACCAGGTCACCACTCATTCTATATGCAAATGTCAGTGTCCACAGGCTTCAAATGATATAATTTGTACCATTTAAAAAAATCTTCCTCATCCAAAGTTTATGTCCTCTAAGTTCATCTCCCTGAAAAATATATTCCCAAGTGAATCAAATGCAGAGAGATGTTTATCTATCTTGAATTACAAACACCTACACTGAAAAACTGCTCACTATCCATTTTCCTATAAAGAATTTCCTCTACAGAGTCCTCCTCTAGCTTACCTTCAGAAGTTCTCCCAGAAGCACAACCCACTGTCCTTTATTTCCCTAGGTTTATCCTTACTACTATCTCCCACCCTAGAGCACATAGAATTTACTCTTGCCAGAGCCTGGGTTTTCAAGTCCCAACCTTGAAACTGGTCTAACTGGATGGTTCAGAGAAGTTGCATTCTTGGTACCTCCAAAGAGTTCAGAATTCCAACTCATTACACCATTCTTGGCTAGTGGTAATGAGTAAGCAAATGAATTGAGGCAGATTTGTCTTTAGCATCTTTCAAGATCATCAACATGATTTCTCCCAATTGGCCTGCCCTCTACTGGTCATCCAGGGCCAACATGCCCAGGGTTGCATACCACATCCAGGCCTACCCTGAAGAACCAAACAGCATTTTAACAGAGGCATTAATGCCAAGATCTTGGCGGGGTGGGGGGACCTACATGTCTAGTATTGAGAATTTCAGGAACCAAGTTTGTTCATAAGGGGTAAATATTTTTGGCAGAATGAGTATTCTTTGAAGCCTATCCCAGAGAGTATGGCTAAAAGAATGCTTAATACAAACAGGGATGATAAAAAATGAAGTAATTACATATGATGGCTGGTGAGATAAAGAAAACCAAGAAAAGATGTTGAATAAACACACCAAAGGATATAGGGGAAAAGCTCTCTTTATAGAAGTAGGAAGCTAAGACCTTATAAACCAACATAGCACTTTTCTTGTACCCAACTAATCTGTGGTATTTAAATAAAAGGCAAGCACAGGTATCATAAATTGAATATAATCCTACTTCATTCATCAGTGAGCTCCACTTCATATGATTGAGCTTGAACTTATTATATTGCTGTTGGACACGTAGTACATGCTCAATAAATATAAACCATTATTGTAAATGTCAAATAATTTCAACTATTAAATTATTTTAATAGTGACATATATTTAAAATAATAGTGATCTCCACATTTGGAAGAGTATGTAGAATATTTTTTTCTGTCAGACTAAATGACTGACTAAATTTATCTCTATATCCAAATGACAAGGGCAAAAATTCTCAAAAAAAAAGATCTCTTTATATTTTCATGACAAAATTTGTATCCAGTTAACATTAAAAGTATATTTTAATGAGAACTTAGTGTAATGTGTCAATGACAAATTATATTGACACTATAATGTATATTCCATTATTTGAAGTAAAAATAAGAGAATTGTTTTTCACATACAACTTATGATGAATACAGACATATTAGGAACACATAGTATGCATACACACAACTTCTTGACTTGGAGTACTTGGCTTTTCTTTCCTTCTAAATCCATTTGTCAGAAAACTAAAATAAGAAGGAAAATTGAGAATCCCAAACAGACTTGTGATTTGTAAAGAAATTTGGAACTCTTTTTGCCAGCATTTTTTTTTAAATTGCCTTACATGAAAAATGTATAAAAGTAATGCAACTCCAGACTGAGGCTTTAATCCCTAGTCACTTCTGTAACAGAAGGGTAGATCAGAGAGTATAATTTTCCCTTATCATACAACTCATCTCCTATGTTGACAAAAGAAATCCTCCTGTTAGTTTTTCTTAGACAAATGTGACCCCCAACCTGATATGACACTTTATTTTTTCAGCTGTGTAACACCACCATAAAACCAAGTGCTTTTTAAGCTGCATTATACCAATTCATGAAACCTTTGAATTGATAGCTGCAAGCTTCCATACCAATTTTTGTTCATTCCAAAATCCAAGTCACCTAGCTGATTAATTTTTTAATTGAATTATACTAAATAATCTACCACTTGACTGTTTTATACATTCAAAACTACATTCCTCTTTATAGAGTTCTCAGGAAAACTTTTGAACAGTTCCAAAAGAAATAACAACTCTGACTTGGACAGTTCTTTGCTTTCTTATGTCCATATTCAATTTGTGTATTTTTTTTAAATCAGGCATTAGTTCTGCCACTTCTAGTATGATGTTTCTCAAAGAGGGAAAAGAACTGTGCTTGCTCCTTTCTTCAACTATGAATATTCATCAGTTAAAACAACTTGGGGACCGGAGTCTTTGGCATCCTGTTTTAGTACCTGCTAGCCATAGAATTTTGCACCATAGCTCTGGATTTATAGCCCTTATTTAGCCATAATGGTATTCAAAACCCTGACTTTAAATATCTGCCACACAGATATGAGTAACAAAAAGAGACAGAGTATAGCTATTGTGCCTTCAGAGAAGAGTAATAAACCATTCTGCTTGCTCTCCTTCATGTTCTTTAATTCATTTCATTTCATTTTAACTACCCAGAACAATTTCACCAGCCATTAGCCTGGAATGAAACCTTACAAAGGATGATTGTTGTTATCAAGATGAGTCCCAACATTCCCTCCCTCTCCCTTTCATAAGTTTTAGGACAAATAGGGTACTTTGTAGCTCCAGACTTTTTTTTCAAAGGAGAAGCCTTGTGAAGCAAAGGGTAGACAAATTTCAGATCCATATTCAAAAACTTCAAAATAATATTCACTGATAAAAATCTGTGTCACATTTTGTAAACCAAGAACTTTTTTATGCAAAAAAAGAAATAACAGGGTGAAAATCTCTTTGGTAAATTCTAAAACTAGATAATTCCCAGTCTGAATCTGAAATAAAAACATCCCAAGCCACTAGTTGCCAGAGTCATGAAAATCAGCTAGTTAAAGAATTTTTTAAAAGAACACTAGCCTCCTAACATGGTAATTGGGGAGGATGAATATTTTGCAATGTTGAATTGAAACAAAATCGCAATAAAATTATTTGTTGAAACATATACAGAATAATATATACATATGTTCCCTACCCTTCTGGATGCAGGTGATTAGCATATTTGGAAATACAAATTAGCTCTCATTTTAGAGTGTTAATAGATTTTCAAGAGAGGGCATGCAAAGTTCATAATTTTATTAGAGAAATATTAAGGCCAGAGCTCACTAGGAAGTGAATATCTCTGACTTTGTTAACAAAGAACATCTCCATTCCCTGTCAGTACTGTCAGCTCTAACCAATCATTCAGAACCTCAGTGAAGGCTCCTGCCACATGCAGGAACTAAACTCTCCAAGTATGGGGGTGGTGGTGGAGCTGGGGGTTGTATTAGAAACAACAAAGCAGCTTTGCTAAGTAAAGCATATTATTTGTGATGCCAATAACAGGGGAACTCTTTAGGTTTTCTTGAAGTCCATGCATTTTCTTATTCTTAAATTGTATAAATCGTTGCATATTAAATCATTATTTCAGGAGTATGATTAACAGAATGCTGAATTAGTTGAAAAGAAAATCCAGTTGTTCTCAGCATTTGATAAAACCCTTTCCTCTTATAAACGTTTTATTAATTATATTTGCAAATTTTGCCTCCCAATAAAATATTAAGAAAAAACCTAACTTTAGAAAAAGTCTTGTGATGTCACCTCACTTTTTAAGTTATTAACATCCATTTCAAATAGAAAATAAGGATGGTTATTAAACTTATTCTGAAAGTTCTGGATAACTTGGGTCATCTACTAGTATTTGTACAAGTTAGTGTGGAAAGAGCTGGTTTGTGATTAATAAGTTACAGAATACACATGTGTCACTGTTCACCACCAGATATGTGTGGAATATGTTTCTCAAGCGAGAGATAGTGAGCACACTAGCAAATACAGACACAAGAATCAAATACGTTCCCATGGTACTTACCAAGGTTTTTGTTTTTTAAAACAGATAACCAAAACTTCATACAAAAATGCACGAGTTCTTAAATAACTTCTTAAAGTTGAACTCATCTCTAGATAAATTAGATAAATGTGCATACTTCAGCCCATTTTCAGTTCGTAAGTGAAAAACAAACAATAAACTTAGAAACTCACATTATTTCTAAATGACAGTTTTCCTTCTTACGGGAAAGGGCAAATACCAGATCAATAGCCCAAGACAAAACAGAAACAACATTCCAAACATAGAGAAGAGAATGATGGAGAAAGCTATGAAACTAGAATTTCAAAGAGAACCCTCTTTGATAAATGATGAAACACCTTTCCATGTTACTAAGACATACAAGCTACACAGCGATACACCAAGGCCCTACTTCTCAAAAGATGGTCATCATCTGGAAATGGGAACATCAGTCCAGCATTCAATGTGTTAGAATGCGTGCACAGCAAAAGATAAATAACTACAACCCCAACAGCCAGATGAACAGCAAAAGGCTATTTCTCCTTAAAGCTCAGGTCTATCTTTCCCTTTGGCAGGGATACAAACTGTGATGTCCCTTTCTGTTTGGACCTTCCCTTGAAAACAGAAGTTGTCAGGATGATCTATGAGCTGATGGTAAGCTCCTCATTATAAAGACATTTCCAATTCTATTTTCCTGTACAAGAAAAAGGGTTTTGTTTTATCTAGCACCAAATAAATGAGGAGAGAAAGAAGATGCCCTTTATTGTACATACACATAAAAATAATACACATTTACTTACATAATATACATAACTATGTAAGGTTAATTATCGGCATCAAAATTCAGAGTATACTTGAGCTCAGGAAGGGGAATTCTTCATTGCTGGGACATCATGGTAATGTAGGAGATTTAACAAAAAGGGTATCAGGCTAAAATTTTAAAAGGCACCAACAGAAACCAAAATCTAGAGGTAAGAAAAAAAACATCTTTTTGAGGTTTGATATGAAAGGAAGCAAAGTTCTCTATTAAGGACATTACATTATACATAAAAAATGTGAAGTTCAACAACGTGATTATACTTCAGTCCCTTCCTATGGATAGGATAAATAGTTATAGCACAAAGGCCAGTGACTGAATATCAGTTAGGTATTATTTATTAAGTTCTTATCGTTTACAAAGCAATGAGTTATTAATTCATCCATGAGTTATGATATAACCATTCAATAATATGTTTTTTTGTGGAATACTCCCCACTTTGTAAGCAGGAGTTGTAGCTATTTGGTAGTGTAATTTTTGAGGCAGGTTCACATTGCATCATAACACAAAGTTTGTACCCTCTTTCCTAGACATTAAACTTTTCTCCCTGCCCCCACACATATCCCTTTTTTATTGTACAACTTAAAGTATTTTCTTCTTTTTTGGTCATCTTCAACTTTGGCCTAATAAAAAATTGGACTCCCTTCGCATAGGACCGTTGTAATTTCCCTTCTTTCTTTCATGCCATTTCCTCAGACATTTCTCTCCCTTCCAATGCTCTCCTGGTTGGTGGCCATTTTCCTTGACCCAACTCTCCTGGTTAAGTAGTCTGTTTTGTGTCCCACTCCCCAGTGCTGCATTCTCTTCCTTAGACTTCCTTTTAGCACCCTTGGGTAAAATCATGAAATTATGTCTGCCTTTTGGGACTCTTCAACTATCACTTTACTGTCAGCTTCTCCTTCTCAGTACCAGTTCCACTGTTATCCCTGACTGCCTAAACCCTCCCATCCAATAACTGACTCCATGCCCCAGAACTCTCGTCCTCTAGTTGCCATATGATTGTTTTGTATCCAATTCCCAAATGAACCTACTCATTACCAACTGATACCTACCTTGATCCCCTTCTTGCACTGTTGGCTCTTAGGCCATTTGTTCATGAGCTGCTATTAAGTTGGACACAGCCCATCCTGTACTTCCAGAATGGTATTATGAATAGACTATGTGTAGATCCTTTTATGCATCACAGTTCATCATCTAGAACTGACCCAATACTCCAGCCTGTCACAATCTGAAGCAATCATTTCTGGAGACCCAACTCATCCTGCTAATATTTGAGAGGATTGAGAGATTCCTATTCTTATATGTTAATCCAATTAAATACATTATTTTCACGTAAAGCAAACTGTATCTTAGGAGGTTTACCTGATGTTATGGACTGAATTGTGCCCCCTAAAATTTGTATGTTGAAGCTGTAACCCCCAATGTGACTGTATTTGCATATAGGGCCTTTACAGAGGTAATTAAGGTTAAATGAGTCGTAAGGGTGGACTTCCAATCCAATATGACTGGTGTCTATATAAAAAAAGGAAGAGACATCAGAGATTTCTCTCTTTAGCATTTGTACATACACAGAGGAAAAGCCATGAGAGGACAGAGGGAAGAAAGCAAACATCTGCAAGCCAAGGAGAGAGGCCTCAAGAGAAAACAAACTTGTTGACACCTTGATCTTGAAGGCCCAGCCTCCAGAACTGTGAGAAAATAAATTTCTGTTGCTTATGCCATCTAGTCTGTGGTATATTTTTTATGGCAGCTTAGGTAGACAAATACATCTGACTTTATGGATCTAAGTATTGCTCCAGTTTGTTATTTATGTTAATAAATACTTGTTTAAAATATGACTATAAATGCACCAACTATTAGATGGTAGGGATCATAAATTAAGTTTCCTTCAAGGAAAAAGAACTAGAACTCATTACAGTGCTGTGTTCTCATTTAACTTTTTATTTTAATGTAATGACATTCTATGTCCTAACTTGGTCCACAAATTCCATTATATAAGATTTAATGTTGTGTTAAAACAGATAACCATTTTCACTATTCATGTTTCAACTTACCAAATATTTTTATTTAAAAGTAGTTTGGTTACAAGCTCTTTTGTACTAAACAACATGATATAAAAAATGATTCCATGGAAAGTTCCCTAGGGATCATAAACCCTCTTCTCAGAAATTAAGAGAGAAATCTATTTCATATGAAGTGTCCCCATTCGAAAATATTGCATAAACCCAAACATTAAATGCATCAGCTTACATTCTGAGTTTGTACAGATGTTACATTAGAAAAGTGACATTAAGTAGTTCATCATAGTGCCAGTTTTTACTAAAAAAAAGTTTACTAAAATATAAAAATGGATCATACATCTTATTTCTATCAATGTGTATTTGAAGGACATTCAAACTATTTTCCCAAGTTCTTTCAGGATATCAAAGAAGAAATGAGAGCAGATCAACCCTCTATGTATTTCTTTAAAATCCTTTTTATCACATTTCCAGTAATTACAACCCAGAGATAAGAATTGAAGTTTTGTGGGACTGGGCAAGTATTTCCTTTTAAATAGATTTTTAAGTAAAATTGAATTTTTTAAGTTATATGGAATAAAATAATATAAAAATAATTGTCCTTACTCAAATCTCACAATTTATACAATGTGCAGATCCTAATGGGAAATCACAAAAAGAGTCAAAGGGGAAAGATGGCATAAGCCCTCATGAACTTTAAAGTTTCACAAGTAAACTGTGATCCAAAGAATTGTCTTTTATTCGTTTTTAGAATTCATGTAATTATATACTCCAGTTTTACCGTCAACCATCAAACTTTAGCACTAGGGGTGATCAGAAAGTATTAACCATGCAATAAATGTGATAGTGCTGATAACATTTACTTAAAAGTTAACCAAAAAAGCAGACTTTCACTAACTTTCACTAACAAAGTTTTCTGCTAATGACCAATTTTAGAAAAATCAATATATGGAAAATATTTTTCACCAATTGAGGAAAAATTGACAGTCATTTAACAGTTATTTTGAGGAAACCATTTATATAATAATCTTTAAAGACAATGTAAATCGTTAGTATAACAAGATAAATATTTATTAATAAACTTTTTTCTATAAAATTATCACAAACTAAGATCTAATTTTGAAGACTGAAATGTTTTTGAGGCAAAATAAATTCATATGTTCTTCCTAGATTATTTGATTTACACACTATCCTAGCTGTAATATACAGCATGATATTCATGCCTTTTTCTCATATTAGCTGGGCAGTCACCCAGAGCAAGAAGATAGACAGAGACAGAAAGACGAAGAGATTGAGGAGATACACCACTATATCCTTTATCTAAGCAGTTCTACCTGGAAGCCCAACATGTAACAGAACTACTCTAATTAATGCCCCTTTACAACTATCAGACTCCATCCCGCTCCATAGCCCCTGAGGCGGCTCTGCATGATATTGGAATTCCAAGAACCACAGTTGGAAAAACACTGGATCTGTTCACCTTTGGATATCTGTAACCTGAGAGTTTTCATGACATATTTTTTACCTGTATTCACTCTGTTTACACTTTCTAACCATTTTGTTTCTTTTGCTTTCTACGTGATCTTTCCTTCTTCATCTACTGATTTCTTCTATAATGTTATTAATATTATTCAGTTATTTTTCTAAACCACTAGTCCGGATGTGCAGGCTCAGCGGCCATGGCTACCGGGCCTAGCCGCTCCGCGGCATGTGGTATCTTCCCAGACTAGGGCACGAACCCGCGTCCCTTGCGTCGGCAGGCAGACTCTCAACCACTACGCCACCAGAGAAGTCCTAAACCACTAGTATTTTTTAAAGCAGTTTTACATTTAGTAAGACTCTCATTATTTCTATTTTTGTGGTTTTGATATTATCTATCATTCTCAAATCCAGACCCATGTTTAACCGCCAGATTTGATTACTGACTTAACTAATATTTTATGCATTTTGCATGTGCGTTAGTATGTTCCCTGAAATACTAGTATACTATTCAAATAAATTGTTATTTTATTCTTTCAATACTTTTCACTGTCTCAAGTTTCCATTGTAAATATTTAGATGTGATAAGTGACACTTTCTGTAGTTTTATTATTAATAACGAATTTACAGCTTACACATTAATTATCTAAAAGGGCATTTTAAAATTTCATGAATAGAAGTTCTGATGCATAACTTTTTTGTTATTAGTTAAGAGTAGAAGAACAAAATGGGGCAGAGTGGTTTGTAAATAAACCTATTTTTTTTTCAAATAGGATGTGTATAATAGATGACATGACATTTTAGTTACTATGTTTATTTCATTCTTAGCTTTCCCATTCTTTATATTCCCTTTAATCCTTCTTTTATTATTGCATTATTCAAAGGCAAAATGTATTTCAATACCATATTGAATAAAGAAGTACCTGTATAGTTATTACAGTCCCTTTATTTTTCAATGTTTACAACTATTGCTGTTCACTTTTGCTATCTCCCTCTCTTTTCAACTATATTAATTTTCCAAACCCCTCTTGAAAAGTCACTGGAGTAGTATTTGTTGAATTCAGCATTCAATCCAATCTCCCTGTCACAAATAAAAACTACCTAGCAGGTATCCAGAAAAACATTTATCTCCAAAAGCATGAATCTTTTGTTTATATTTCCTAAAGCCATGATATCTCCCTGACAATATTTGGTGGTCACAACCTGTTCATACATGCTCAATCAAATGTTGTAGCAAATTTGAGATCAATGATATATTTAAAGGTGGATGTTATAATGCACACAAAATCATCATATTGTTGGATTAGTTATTAATATATTTAGTTTATCATTTTATAAATATACACAGATTTGCTCATTCAGGAAAGGAGGAAATAGTCATTGAATATAGTGAAAATGTTGTATTTATAGAATGTAGATCCATATAGTCCTATCTGAGAACTGATAACAAAGTTGCCAAGAAGTACTGCTTTAATACTCAGATATGGCTCATTCACATTTGTCATAATAAAAACTTTTGAGTCTAACATATGTTAACCTGACTTCTTTTTTGTAAAAGTTTGGGTAATGACCTATCCTTACTCTTGTCAAGTTACTTCCAACAGCAGAACTTCCCTCACCTGCTGTCAAGAATACAAGAACCTACCTTGTGTGTGCATCCTCATCAACCTTTTCTCAGGCTACTCAGCTAATTTGCAAGGGTGCTCAGAACTGAAGTGCCACAACCTCCAATAAATGTAAACCTAGTCAAAGGGAACTAGGTGAGTGGCAGAGAGGGGGTGATTGAAGGAAGACTTCCTTTTTATACCATAGCCTTTTGTAATTTTTCATAACACATGCATCCACTATCTATTCAAGCAGAACCTAGATTTTATAGAAGTCTATTTATATTCTGCATCATAGGATAGTACATCCATTGCTTGTATATGCCTAGATATGACTAAAACACTTGAAAGTTGTCTTGCATAGTTTTTAAAATAATACATATTCAACCTTATCATTACTGTTTTGCTTAGCAAACTCTTCCCAAAAAGAGTATCTAAGAAACTTCAGTCCATTCTGGGTATATATTATCAAGAATTCTTAAATGGTAGAATTCCTGAGGTTAAACTCTATGTTTTCCTTAGATCCAGGTATTCTAGAGATGTGATCCAATTTGTCAACTATGTGCCTTCCAAAGGGTAGCTTATTTCCCAAAAAGTGTAGAGGAAAAAAAAAAAAAAAACGGCGGGAAAAGACATATCTTGCATAAGAAGGAAACAGTTAATATAATTTGGGGGACACTGGGAAGGACTATAACCAAGAATGAGACAGAGAGAGAGGAAAGAGAAAGGAAACTATCTCACTTTCTACACCTTATGCCATATACTGACATCACAAATGCTTTTTCTCATAATTTAATGTCAACCTTGTGTTTTAGAATGTTAATTACTTGAATAAATAAATTTTGTTTTCAACACAAGAAGTTTAGGTTTCTCTTGCTTTACATTTACATGATACAAATGCTTAATGACTGTGTAATTCTCTCCATTCTAAACAGCTAAAGAGATGCAAGAATATTCAGTTCAACCACAAGTTCCTTCACTGTGAACCCAATGACTCTGAAAACTATGAAAGCTGCTAATTTTCATTATTTTGAATCTTATACAGATAGGAAGTAAAATCCCATAAAAATTTCTAATTCAATAAATCCTACTATGCCATTGTAAGAGAAATGGTGCCTCAAAGAAAATTAGAATAAAATAAAGATCTATTTCCAAACATATGCCATGTACACATCAAGTTTTTTTAAAAGGGTCTCTAAAAAGAGATCAAGCAGGTAGGGAAGAAATCAAGAATATTATTCCAGAGAAGCCAAAATAAGAATGCCCAGAAGCCATCAAATGCCCAGTTCTGCTGAGACGTTAAAGAAAATAAGGAATATTTTAAGAGTTAACTTTTTTTTCCATTTAGTAAAAAAGTAAATAAATACAAATAAAAACGTTTGTGTATAAGGATGAGGAAGAGTAGTATACTGTGTGTAGCTTGCACGAAGAAAAATGTATTGGGTGGGCCAAAAGGTTCATTTGGTTCTTTCTGTAAGATGGCTCTAGTAGCACTTAGTTGTCTTTAACTTCATTCAAAACAATTTTGTTAGATTGTATGTGACAGCTGTCATATCAGTGTGCATTTAAAAAGAGACTTACAAAATCGGTGAATTTTTGTGTAGCCATTTTAATATTGAAGATGGAAGAAAAAAGCAACATTTTTGGCACATTATGCTTTATTATTTCAAGAAAGGTAATAATGCAACCATAACGCAAAAATTATTTGTGCAGTGTATGGAGAAGGTACTGTGACTGATTGAACGAGTCAAAAGTAGTTTGCAAGGTTTTGTGCTGGAGATTTCTCGCTGGACGATGCTCTGCTGTCTGATAGACCAGTTAAAGTTGATAGCGATCAAATCAAAACAATAATTGAGAACAATCAACATTATACCATGCGGAAGATAGCCGACATATTCAAAATATACAAATCAAGCGTTGAAATCATTTGCACCATCTCGGTTACGTGAATCACTTTGACATTTGGGTTCCACATAATTTAAGCGAGAAAACCTTCTTGACCACATTTCCGCATTCAGTTCTCTACTGAAACGTAATGAAAACGTTCCGTTTTTAAAACAAATTGTGACAGGTGATGAAAAGTGGATACTGTACAACAACGTGGAACAGAAGAGATCATGGGGCAAGCGAAATGAACCACCACCAACCACACCAAAGGCCAGTCTTCATCCAGAGAAGGTGATGTTGTGTATATGGTGTGATTAGAAGAGAGTCCTCTATTATGAGCTCCTTCCGGAAAACCAAACAATTAATTCCAACAAGTACTGCTCCCAGTTAGACCAACTGAAAGCGGCACTCGACAAAAAGCATCCAGAATTACTCAACAGAAAATGCATAATCTTCCATCAGGATACCGCAAGACTGCATGTTTCTTTGATGACCAGGCAAAAACTGTTACAGCTTGGCTGGGAAGTTTTGATTCACCCACCGTATTCACCACACATTGCACTTTCGGATTTCCACTTATTTCGGTCTTCACAAAATTCTCTTAATGGTAAAAGTGTCAATTCCCTGGAAGTCTGTAAAAGGCACCTGGAACAATTCTCTGCTCAAAAAGGTAAAAAGTTTTGGGAAGATGGAATTGTGAAGTTGCCTGAAAAATGGCAGAAGGTAGTGGAACAAAAGGGTGAATACGTTGTTCAATAAAGTTCTTGGTGAAAATGAAAAATGTGTCTTTTATTTTTACTTAAAAATGAAGGCATTTTTTGGCCACCCAACACATGTATATGTATAGCTGATTCACTTTGTTATAAAGCAGAAACTAACACAGCATTGTAAAGCAATTATACTCTAATAAAGACGTTTAAAAAAAAAAAAAAAAAACAAGACCTGTTCTTTAATCTAGTCCTAGACCAATGCCAGCCGAGGCTAAATAATAATAATAATAATAATAATAATAAACTGAATAAAAACAAAGGAAGGTCTAGAACTAATGCAGAAAGCTCTCTGGATTTCATTATAGTTGTGATATAGATGCTCATCCATGGAAATAAGGATAACTATTTTTAAATAATCATACAGAGCGAAAACACTTTATTTTATGTTATGCTATTACATTATTTTTTCTGGCCACACCACACAGCATGCGGGATCTTAGCTCCCCAACCAGGGATCGAACCTGTGCCCCCTGAAGTGGAAGCATGGAGTCTTAACCACTGGATCACCAGGGAAGTCCTGAAAACTTTACTTTAAGACAGTATTTTAATTCTATCAACATTTTTCTAGTGTCTTCTGCATGCACTGTAGAGATCTCTGACTTACTCATACTTACTCGGCTAGAGGCAAAGCCAAGTGAGTTGTTTCACCAGTTTCATCATTCTTCTAAAACATCAAACTTAAGGTATTAATTTGTGAGCCACAAGCCCATGACTGATTATTGAAGCTGTTAGAATGAAGACTCTGAAGGCCAGATATGTTTTTATAGGTAGGTGGTAATCAACTAATGGAAAGGACTGAATACTTAGCTAGGGAGTTCAAATTTAATACTAAAGGCAATTAAAAAGTCACTAAAAAATTCACTAAAGATTATTAAGGAAAATAACAGCATGCTGTACAATTTTTAAAATCATTATTCTAGAAGAAATATGAAGGATAAACCAGAAAAATGAAGAGACTGAAAAAGCCAGGAAGCTATTTCAACATTATAGTTATTGTATGTTACGGTCGGCTAGAAATGGAAAGTAGGGAAGGAGAGGAAAGGGGGTGGGGGTGGGGGAGATGGTGTCAAAAGTCAGGAAAGTGTGAGTGGGAATCATAATCTTGTCAAATGAAATAATAGAGATGCTATACACAACTATGAAAAATATATACAATTATTATACATACAACCAATAATTATAGGAAATTATGAAGGCTGATTTAGAGATGAAAATTCCAAGTTCAGTTTGGGATATGTGAAGTAGGACATGACAGAAGACAGCTAGAAGTTTAAGACATAAAAAAGAAGCTATTGTTTCTGGAGTTTGAGGATCATTTTTGAAGAGGCAACAGTTAAAGTCACAAACTCTACAAGGCAGTGAATATAGATGTAGAAGAACAGAGAGCTTGGGACAGAATTTTGTTATTCATTAGGTATAGGGGTGCAGTGGGACCAGCAAATGATGAAGAGTGATCAAGGAGTCCAAAGAAAACCAGAAAATTATATTGTCACAGAAGGCAAGGAAGAAAGAATTCCAAATTTCTCAAAGGCTGCAGAAAAAACAAGTAAAATGAGACTTAGAAAAAGATTACTTGAGTTTTCCAGTTTTTCACTAATATGTAGATTTATGATGTTATAATGAAAGATAAATCATACTAAAGGGCTGACACCAATGACTAAGAAAAATGAAATACATGATTAGAATATAATTCCAAAAAAGTGACTCCAAAATGTTATGAGCAGGAGCAGTATTAGTGGGAAATGTTTATATCTAAATAATTAGTTTAGATACAGAAATTCTGATGTGTTTATTAAATATCACATTGCAGACACAATTCATAAGCAAGTGCCTATTCCACCTTTATGCCTTTGTCTATCAGTAGCCTCTTAATTATTTTCATTCCTTTACTGGATCAACTTTTCAAAAGTATTTAATTTTGGTTTCTCAGTCTCACCACAGTAAATGGAATTTATGGCATTTACTTTCTTTTTTTTTTTTTGGAGTTTGGCCATGGTGACTAATAGAATGCTGTCAGGAGACTGCACTGAAGACTTTGTGTAAGTTTAGTTAGGTCCCATTTGTTTATGTTTGCTTTTATTTCTTTTGCCTTAGGAGACAGATCCAAAAAAAATATTGCTACAATGTATGCCAAAGAGTGTTCTGCCTATGTTTTCCTCTAAGAGTTTTATAGTGTCTGGCCTTACATTTAGATCTTTAATCCATTTTGAGTTTATTTTTGTGTATGGTGTTAGGGAGTATTCTGATTTCATTCTTTTACATGTAGCTGTCCAGTTTTCTCAGCACCACTTATTGAAGAGACTGTCTTTTCTCCATTGTATATTCTTGCCTCCTTTGTCATAGATTAACTGACCATAGGGGTATGGATTTATTTCTGGATTCTCTATTCTGTTCCATTGATCTGTGTGTTTGTTTTTTGTGCCATGCTGCTTTGATTACCGTAGTTTTGTAGTATAATTTACTCCAATTGAAAAAAAATTCAAGTCCAGAAGTTTTGATAAATCAAAAAATCATAGTCTCAGGAATACATACATTAGGTATACATTATAATAACACAATTTGGGGTGTTATTTAAGTTATAAGTCCATTCCAAAATATTCATATTTGTTTTTAACCATAAAATTCTCCCATCCAAAATATTCAGGATATTAGTTAATGAAATCCACTATAAATAAAATAGCTTAGTTTTTGATCTATACATGCATGCAAATGCAGACATACAAACCTCAGCTTATTTATATATGTAAATATTTTCAACATTCTAGATTATGTAATAATTTTTGCAGAAAGTATTACAATCCTCAGAAAGAAATTGCAGTGCTACTGCCTGTTAGCTCTTCAGAAATAAAACCAAAATAAGAAAGAAATACAATAGGATATAAAGTTTGCCACAGAAAATTAGGTGACTACCTCTCAACTGACTTGATGCTTGACTTTCTCCCAAACAAACCAGTAGCACATTTATACACATAGTTACCATTCAGTGCAAGTCAGGGCTCTTCTAGGAACCTTTGAGGTCCAGATGTTTTCCTGCTTTCGTGATTTTTTAAATAGCTTGTAAACAATTAACTGTATCTGTAAACTGGACAGGGTCAATGTTTCTTACAAACAACTGCAACAACAGAAATTACTGTGGTTGCCACAGAATCACTTCTGTAAACTACTGGTTGAAATAAAGTAAAATAGGTATGTGATGCTTTGGAGCTCATAGTTTTGAATGCATACTTTAGATGAAAGCCTAAAGGTGCTACATTTTAATCTTTTAATATATAGAATTTCCACTTTACCGAACTCCACTTTACCAAGATAAAAGGCATAGAAATAGCACAACAAATATCCAAAATTTGTCATTTAGTTAACTTAAGGCAAATTCTATAACTTTAAGGAGGGGAGTTAATACAATGAATACAAATGATCATTGTGGTTTTGACCTTCCTTTCTTTAATTTTAATATTCTGCATCATTCATAAGAACAAGAAACTGCTGGCCACCAAGAGAGCTATGTCAGAGCCATAAACTCCTCTTTGACTCCCAACTCAAATTACACAAATTAGCCATCATTTAATGAAGCAGCTATGCTACGCATCCCAGGGTTCCGTCCAAATCTGCCTCAACAGTTTATACTAATGACAGAGGCACACTAATAAATGCCAACATCTATTCACAGAATTAAGGCTTACTTAAAAGGAAAAATACAAAAATATACTTGAGTAAAAATCAGCAGTAATTTATAAGCAGCAAATAATCAGAACTGCAAACTTTTTATGTGTAGAAAAAATGTAGTTTCCACCCCAACAATGTATCTCAAATGACTTCGTTGTGTTCTCAGTATAGATAAAATACATTTTGTTTGATTTCTTTTAAAATCTCCTTTTTTGGGATTCATCAGAAAAGAAAAGCCCCAAGGTCACCTGTCAATAACAGAACAAACCCTCAGTAAATCACAGTGCTTCACAAATAAATTCCTCATCAGTAATTAAAACCAGGCCTCTCTGGCCCTGTGTTATCAGCTCATCAAATTCATTGCTCATCTAGAATAACAGATCCACATCTGCAGTCATTACAGCACGCCAGATAAATCAATCCTCTCAATGATGCTTTGAGCCATCTCTGCTCCCTTTTAACCAGCCCGATATTTATTTCCCCCTGACACTTCTGACATTCTATTTACTGTAGGCAAATGGAACTCATACGGCACCTTGTAATGGCTTTACCAAATCCCATTGTGGGGCATATCTTAGAAGACTGATGGTTGCAATAAACAAGGTTTTATGGTGTAAGTGTGAGCTTCCAACTTTTTTTCCCCTAGAATTTGACTTCTGCTGTGAAGGTTTATTACACTTGATTGCAGGTGGAAGACTAGTAGCCATTTAGAGCTTTGTTAACTAAAAGTCAGCAAAAAACTTTGGAGCTTATGTCAGTGTTTCTTGTCTATCTTTTTAAATTTTTCTTATTTAATTCTCAATCAAAGGAATCTTGAACAGAAGTTTGCAGAGCCAAAGTCCATAGACTAACAACAATAAAGCTATGACTAATTCATTCCTTTGCTTTGGGGGATTTTTTAAAAATTAAACTATCACAAGATTAAAAGTGGTTTTTAAATTATTTATTCTTAAAAGGATATAATCACACAGAAAAATTATACACAGCCTAAATGCAAACGTTCATGCATTTTAATACAAAATAGCTTTTGTATTAAAATGTATATCATATGAACATGATATAATAGCAATTCAAGGAAAATATAGATAGTAATCATAATTTTGAACAAAATGAACATCTTAGAGAGCCCCTTTTTTAATCTTCACAAATGAACCAATACTGTGAAGAAAAAATAAAATTAGAAATTGTAACTGTTGTGTTACTGTAGTCAGCCAGACAAATCTGGGGTGGCTCTGCACAAACCATTCTTCACTGAGCTGCACTACCTTTCTTGGCAGCAATTATGCAGTGCTCAAAGAGACTCACATTAAATTAATGCACAATGTTAGTGGAGCTCACTCTTGGCATATATTAAACTTATTTCTTTATACCACAATAATATTTGAAAGAAACTGTCAATTTCTTTTCTATTCCTTTCTTTTCTTCACCAGCACAAAGCTAGAGCACATAGTAGGTTGTGAATGCTGAGATCACCTTCTGAACATTGATTTAAAATGACAGAATATAATATTTTTCTTTAATGACAATTCTATATTTATCACTCTATTGTTCTGGTGTACTGATTCGACTGCTCTCAGAGGCCAAAGTTTGAATTTATTCGATTTTGAAATAATCGCCTAAAGCAAAGAGTTTAGCTGCTGGGCCACGATACACAAGTGGTAGAAGGCTTACCCCTCCCCCATAACCTTCCTGCCAACCACCTCAAGCAGGGAAAGAAAAATACAGATTCTAAGTTGAAACTTTTAGAAAGCCTGTGTTATCTGCACTGAAATGGAAATTATGCATGAGTTTTCTTAGGACTCCAAGGAGTACAAACAAAAGGATATTCTGAGCAAGATAAATCTGCCTACAACAAAGATAGAGTAAATCACATAAAGCCCTCTGTTTGAAAAATAAAATGTTTCATTTCTGCCTTCACTTAACACTGCATACAGCAACAGCCTCAAAGTAAAGTCCAATTTTGGTTGGTCCTCTAAATTAAGGAAATGTAATCCAAGAAGGCAACAAACTCAGTTTGAGAGTTTGTTTGCATTTGTGTCTATGATGGGCTAGATAGGATCACCAAGCTCATCATTTCCCTTTACATACACAATGAAAGATGTTATTTATTCAAGGGTTGATAGGGGACCTTTCATCTCAGACATTCTTCTACAATCTTGATTGCCTAATAAGGCTAATCAAAAGAAACAAACTCCCTTGCCTTTAAGAACTGCTGTCTTACCTATAGCAGGACGACAGAAACTCACAGAAACTCAGAACTAAATGAGGTCTTAAAGATTACAGATGAGAAAACTGAGATGCAAAGGAGCTACGCTATTGTGCCCAAGGTCACACAGCTAGGTAATAGATGAATGATGGAAACTAAGAGCCAGCACCTCAAGCTTCTCTCCTGTGAAATAATAGGCATGATCATTAATAACTTAAACTGGCATGATTTGTTGGGCCCTGTCAGCACACTGCTTTCTTGCATGTACCTGAAGAACAGCAGAACTCAGCTGAAGAAACTTATTAATGATCATGCCATTTTTGAACTTCCAGCACTAAACCCAATTCCTGGCACACAGTAGGTGTTCAATAAATATTTATATATTGAGTGAAATGAATGATACTTCAACTTAAGTCAGAAGAATACAAGATCCCACCATCAAGTCCATGAGTGGGAGGAGGGAATATAGGAGAAAGATATATGAAAAATTCTATAACTACATACTAGAGAGAAGGAGAGGATTTTATCTCTATAATTTATTTATGCATGCTATGCTAAGACTGTCCACAAAGATGCTACTCAGAATAAAGTGTGCTAACAATTGTTATGGTCCTTTATATTTGAGAATCTTGAAAATGGAAAGTTAAGGTTCATAATATCTTGTATGATGTAGTTAAATATTATTATCCACATTTTACAGAAGGCAAGTTCAGGAACAAAAGGTGTGAAGTTGGATGTTCACGTCAAACAGGAAGTTTATGACAAAACTGAAAATGTAATCCATGAACCCTGATCTTCAGTGCTCAACACAACCAATTGTACCAGTTATAATGGCTGTGCGATGATAATAAAAAGCTACCTTTTTTATAATGCTTTTCCTGCTAGTAGTTTGAAGTCCTCTACAAACATACTGTCTGCCCAATAGTTTTGTAAATATCAATCAACAGATGGACAAAGAAAAGTAACCCCAATCCCGAAACCCCACCGAGATGCTCTAACTTTCAAAAAAGTTATTATTTGTGATCAAGAAATGGTGTTATATTCAGACCTTGTATTAGGAACTGTAGTCTTTTCTAATTATAAACTATATGAATTTTGAATAGCAAAATATCATTACCATGCTGGAAAAGTACTGTGGAGGGCAGGCTGAAATGCTTAACTTGCTAGAATGAATTCTGTTTTTCTGTTTGCATTTTTTTCATTAACCCAAATCAAATATAGCAAGTTATGGGGTTTCTATCAAGTAATGAAAATGAAAATTATTCAAAACTAAAATAGAATAGAATAAAATAGAGCTGATATAAGTATTATGGTATAGGAAATGTTTCGGTCCAAATTTTACATCAAAGCTACTTATCTTATGACATAAATAGGTATTTTTCTTCCATTTTAGGGTGTGTAAGGAGATCATTATGGGCCTGATGTATTACAAATGTTTTAATTCAAAGCTTCAGCTCCGATACCCATTACCTGGCTCTTTACCTTAGCAAAATCAAATTATATTCTTTCTCAGTCATTTTACGGGTCCACAAAAATATAGTTTTATTTAAAAATACAGACGTTTGCTGTTGGCCTAAGGTTTCCAGATTCATTATGGTCTTCTACCAGAATCATAATTGGTAACAAAATCCTAAAAATTTATTTTTAATGGCAGCATATTTTAGCATATACTAGTGAAATCTGCAGCCACATCAGATTTGTTAGTAAAAATTTGATAGCTTGTGCATGGACTACATCCACTAAAAAGATCCTGGCACTAGTGTAAAGCAATATGATGCAAAATTACACAAAGACTGATTGGATTGTGGAATCTATGGAACCAGAAAACAATGGATCTGTGTTCTAGGACATATGGGAATGCCACCCAATCTACTCCTCCCCTTCTTGACAATAGAAGGTAGAAGTGTGGCCTGGAGCATAAAATAATAGACCCCAAACTGGGAACATGTATCTGACTAAACTTTACATTTGACTAAATCATTTTACCTTACTTCCTTGTTCCTTGATCACTTCATGGTTAAAACAGGGTTTATAACAGTGATTCTCCCACACCAAACCACTGAAACTTTTGGTGTCACCTGAAAATGTACAAGGTCCACTGCAGACTGTGATGCTCTCCAAACTTTGAGACTCACTGGTTTATAATGTTATCGAGTGACATTATCAGTTTTAAAGTGAATTACAATAAAGATTATAAGGGGCTTACCCAATATTGCACCGAGTTTTCCCTCCTAAAATATGGGAACAAACATTCCATGTTATGAAAGAGCATTAACCTTTCAGGCCACTGTAGTCCATTTAGTGTGTGGCATTGCTCTAATTTAGAAAACTGCTATAGGGGTAAGTCCAAGGACAGACTCTCTGATAGTAAACTGTGAGGAAAACAAGACACTTTATATTCAATGAGGCAAACAGGATGGTTATTATTATTCCCATTTTACAAATGAGTAAAGAGAGTTAGAAAAACTAAATGACTTTGCCATGGCTACATGTTTATAAGTTCTGGAACCATGACTTGAACTCGGCCTTCTGACTCTCGTCTAGCTTCTGGTGTCCTTCTATTATATCATGATGCCTTCCTGATAAGTGGAAGGCATTTTTTGTATTTTTATTTTTCAGAAGACATGTGCAAATCAGTCTACATTTTACAAATGCAGTATGTACCTTACCAACAGTGTTCATTGGGACAGGCAATGTAAGAAGGGAAAGTACTAAACAGACTCAGACCCAACCATCATCTGGTGCCAAAGATTCTCAGTGACATGCATTCTTCAGCATGTGCCGACAGAACACTAACTAGGAGAGATTTGAAAAACAAGTAAACCTAGCGGAACATTTACTCTTCCTTTTGGAACATGCCCCAGTGAAAATAACTTAAGAAAAAATTGAATGTATATACCAAGGAGGGCAAATTCATATGTTATGCTGACTGAACAAAATGATAAAGTGGGTGTGGTTCATCAGTGACAGATTCCTAGCAAGGGATTGGTCAGAGTTTGGCTTTCAACACACACAGGACAGATTGCACTCGTCCTTCTATCATTTATTAGCAGCAGAACCTAGGTAAGCTTTTTTCCCTCCCTATAAAACGAGGGAAAAGTCTGTTCTTCATAGAGTTTTATGAAGATTCAGTGAAAGAATAAATATAAAAGCACTTTGTAAAGCATAAAAGCTATTGATTTGTAGTAGGCAACAGGTAAGAAGAGCTTACAACTCCATTACAAATTTTTGAAGGTAAAGAACCAGATCTTAGCTGTCTTTGGAATTTCCACAATGCTTTGTTTAGATGGAACATTATACATACAAGCTGGCATTTATTCATTCATGCATTTTTTCAATTACTCAACAAACCTTAATCAATCCCGTTAGACAACAAATTAATGACCCCTTACTATGTACAAGGTATGGTGCATGGCTCTGAGTCACAAGACCAAAAAAGCTCTCTCCACTTTTTCATTCAGTCTGCAAATCCTGTCAAATGTTAACTTCAGAGATGGCTTTCAAACAAATCCATTTTCCATCCCCACTGCCACTGCCAAGTCCTTAAAATCTCTTATCCCATCCTCCTTCCCTCCATAAAATAAAGCATATGCTCTTCCAGCATAGGGACTGTATTTTATTAATCTTTTTGTTCTAAGTAGCTAGAACAGAGCCTAGACATAGTAGGTACCTACTAAATGAGAATTAGGATAATACAGTTTCTGTATTCAAATAGCTTACAATTTAGTGACGGGAAGGATAAAACAAATATAAAAATGTATATTGATGCTTTGAAAACCTACATTCACAGTTTTTATTCAGTTTTTTTTCCAATCACTCATAGAAGTAAGTAAGGTGGTTATTATCCCTCTTTTACAAATAAACAAGGCTGAGGAGGAATATGTGACTTGTCCTACGTCACACAGTAAGTTAGAGAAGGACAAGGGCTCCTGTTTCTCTGAAACCTCACCAACATTTGTTGTTTCTTGTCCTTTTGATAATAGGAGGTGTGAAGTGATATCTCATTGCAGCTTTGATTTGCATTTTCCTGATGATTAGTTATGTCGAGCACTTTTTCATGTACATGTTGGCCATTTGTATGTCTTCTTTGGAAAAATGTCTATTCAGGTCTTTGTACACTGTTGGTGGGAATGTAAACTGGTGCAGCCACTGTGCAATACAGTGTGGAGGACCCTCAAAAAATTAAAAATAGACCTAACACACAATCCAGCAACCCCACTTCTCAGTATGTATTTGAAGGAAATGAAATCCGTAGCTCCCAGAGATACCTTCAATCCCATTTTCATTGCAGCATTATTCACAATTGCCAAGATATGGAACCTACCTAAGTGTCCACCAACAGATAAATGGATAAAGAAACTGTGACTATATTGATACAAACACACACACAAACACATGCACATACACACACACACACACACACACACACACTAAAATATTATTCAGCCTTTAAAAAGAAGGTAATTCTGTCATTTGTGACAACATGGGGATGAAAATGGAGGGCATTATGCTAAGTTAAATAAATGAGAAAAAGATAAGTGCTGTATGGTATCACAAGTGGAATCAAAAAAAAAAGTTAACTATGAGAGATGATGGATGTTATTAACTTGATTATAGTAATCATTTCACAATATATACATATATCAACTCATCATATTGTACACTTTAAATATATACAATTTTATTTGTCAGTTAGTCCTCAATAAAACTGAAAAAAAAAATGGGAGAGGGACAGACTAGAACCTCAGTCACTTAGAGTAAGTATGCTTCTAGTCTGAAAAAGGCAAAATCATAGCAAGCACTTGCCCAAGTTGTATGAATTTAGATTGAATTTAATAGAGATCATGGTAGAATTACTCTCTCAACATACCCAAATAAAATATACTTTAATCTAGGAAAACTAATTACTGCTAAATAACTTATATATATTATTTATTAACCCATAATTTTTCATCTTCATTCTATAAAGTTTTTCATGTTAAATATTTAATAGTTGCTCCCTTGAAGAGTAGTTTAAGAAACCACAAGTATTTTACGACGAACAACCAACTGAAATAAATAACTTTAAGTGCATAAAATAATATTTGTCAAATATTTCTACTTAGTTATATCTTGGAGGGAGACTACATTTTAATGAGCTTATAAGTTTCTTCATGAAGAATATGCAGGGTTTTTCCCAAGATGCACTATCCCCAACATAAGATGGGTTGCACTTTAACCAAGTTCTCCATGGCTTTGATAGTTTTACAAAAAATCAACTCAGTGCTAATTAGTCTCCCTCAGTCAAATTAGCTGAATTGGGGCAGAATTCTAAACAATTCCATCAATCTGTCAGTTTCAAGTGATATACATAAAGGTTACTAGTGGGGCAAGAAGATCACATCTCGATGATGTGAACGGCGAAGTTGACTTATGAATAATTAGCAGAATTTACAGTATATTCTCTTCAACCTATGTTCACTTAAAAAAATCAAAATGATATGAAGATCTTTGAAATACTAATGTCATATAAAGGTGTCTAAAGAAAACAATAGAGTTATTCACAAATGGTAGATGGAACCTGCAGTTAGTTATCTTGTGACTAACTGCACATACCTCTTAGTAAATAAACTGCCTAAAGGAGTTCTTAGTACCTAGACAAAATAATTGGTAAGGATGATTACTGTTCTTTTAAGATATTCACCTTGTTTGTTTTGGTGATGTTTGGTTTACTCCTTGAAAAAAGTCAAGAATTGGGCTGCGGTCATAAAAATCTATATTGAAATTCTTAAAATATATCTGTCTAAAACATCTATTCTCCCTGACTTGTTATATTGTTACAAGCCACTTTAAACACCAGATAGCCTCTAGTTACATCCATAAAAATATAGATTCTACTTCCTTAAGCAAGCATGTTCTAAAGAAAGGGTTAACAGAATTCATGGCTTAAATAAGGGGAAAAATAACACAACCAAATTTTGACCTGTGATATTTGAGCCTGCAGATCAAATGCTTTCCCCTGTAGAATAATAACTTCCTTGAGGTTGTGGCATTTTATTGAGCGATCAATATTAGTACAACCTCTTCATCTTTAGAAATGCAAAAGTAACAACTGGCAACACTGTCAATAATTGCAGGGAGTTGTACTTCTCACATAGGAGGGTAATGGAAAAAAGAAGGCAGGCAAATTTTTGTTGTACTGAGCAAAAGAAATTTACATGGGCTTAAGTCACAATCATTTTAAATTTTTAATTATAAATCAGATATTGTCTTTCTCTTATTCAACATGTCCTTACTTTGTGGAAACTGATGAGCAAATAGAATTTATTTTCCAATAATGTTTCATAGAATAACTGATTTTACAAAAAAAAGTCATAATGAACATTCACCAGAGGGCACTCTACTGCATAAAAAAGATAAGCCAAATTCTTGCAGTGTATAGTTTAAATGTATAAGGATAAGGAGGTTGTGATTCTCCACACCATCCCAAAATAAATGAAAAGCAGACTTACGTTTTTTAAAGAACTGAAAACATCATGATCCTTTTCTAAACTTCTAGAGAACCTAAGGAGTCTATATTGCATGTTTTGATAATTATATTCTTTTGTTGTTTCATGTGTGCAGATGTTGTTTATCCAATGGGATTCCTTGAAGGTAGGAAAAAGGAGCAGATCATTCACATCTTTGGAATCCACCATCTGTGTCCTAGTGCTAAATATATTAATGAACCCTACTTGTTAAATTTATTTTAGACATTTACATGGAGTTAATCAAGACAACAACTTATAGCAACAATCCACCAAATCTCTATTTCACATCCCATAAAGGAAGACTGGATCTTTTTCAAATACTACTCTTATCAATTACCATTAAACTAGCATTCACTATGTGACAGGCCCTTTACCAGGGTATATAACACACAAAAATACACACACTTACTTTATACAAAACACTGAATTTTCACTATATTGTGATTTGGGCAGTATTTCTCACTGATAAAGTCAAGCTGGTTGCAAACAGACTGAATAGTAAAACCAAAAGCAGTTGCATCATTTAATCATTAATAAAATATTCATTATAATGTTTTGATTAAACTCAATACTTATTGATCACCTCCTATTTGTGAGCCACTGTTTTGTGGAAAAATCAAAACACACAAGGCTTCTTATTGATTTCAAGGTGATAACAACCTAGAAAGCAGCAATCACATACACAAAGTGCTCTTTTCTTTAACTAGGGTTTTTTGGATTTTTTTTCAAACAATTGTTTACTTCAACACTATTCATAGTAGTGAGAATATGAAGTAATATTTTTTGCCACTGTTCTATGAAACTTGACTGTGTATAAATCTGAAACTGCATTCAAGAACACTCAACAGATACTACACACGTCTGGGACATTGATAGAGGTAAGGTGAGCCAAGCACCTAGAAATAAGAGTGCCATCGTGAGTATGGGCTAGCACTGCTTCATCTACAAAACACAAGTAATGGAATCAGCAGGTGTTAGAAACTACAGTAAGAATAAAGAGGAATCAAAGTTGAGTAAGACTAATTAAAAGATATTGTTTTAAAACAAGTTTTGAAGTAGTTTTCAAAAGAGTAAGAGACATGTATTAGTGTAAAGGAGTACAGTGAGCTTTCCAGAAATGAATGCATCTTGAGTAAGGGAAATTGAAGCACAGTAAAATGTCTGCAGAAAAGCCTCCATGATGGAGAGTAATGAGTAATGAAATTGGTCAAATATGCAGAGGATGAAAAAAGAGGAGTTAGTATAGTGTTTATGGTATGATGAAAAGAATGAAATGTAGAGATCTGCATAGGAGTCCAGAGAGGAGATGGTCTCAGAAATATTGAGAAGAAAGAAGCAGCAGGATTTGGTAGTTTGGATGTGAAAAACAAAAGAATTTTTTTTAACTATTATGAGATTGAAAGTCTAGGGGATTAGGTGACACTATTAACAAGATAGAAAAAGTAGAAAGAGTGACCATCTGACAATAGGAAAATTATAAATTTCATTTTTATGATGTTTCACTGCCAGAAAGACATTAAAATATGAATATGAAATATTTTTATTTTAATATTTTGTGTATTTTTAATTCAGCTATAACCTACATAGTAACATTTTTACTTAGAATTTTGGTACTATGACCTAAGAAAAGTCTTACCTATATTCTTTTGGTTTAGTTACTTTACTTAATCACTAATACACCCTACCTAAGGGCCTTCAGACCAAACTCAAAAGCACAGTACTTTATATAACTCATTCTGAGGCTGTTACAGAGCCGTACAGGCTATTGTTATTTTAAATGTGCCTATCTGTGATGTGCTCTTGTCCATTATTTGCACCTATCAATATGATGAAGTCTTAATAAGCAATTGAATAAATTACATTTGCTCACTGACAATGGTTTATGAAGGTGAATGCAACCAAAGCCCCCCAAACCCCCCAAATTATCATTCTTCCTATTTAATATAATTCAGTTTTAATTCCAGCGATAAAAGTAGCAGTGTGGATGGTCCATTGCATTAAGACATTTCTGCCAGAGCTAAATGATAACACAATCAAAATATCTAATGACAACTAACTTCCTATACTTTCTAAATAATTGTGTGAATATGGAGACCTATAGTATTTTGCATAGAATTTAGCTACCTTAATCCTTAATCTCTCTGGAACAAATTCCAGCATTTTACAAAAATGTTGAAGATTTTCCAAATCTTTTCAACAACTGCCCACTGATTATATAAAGATTCTCAAAGTCACTTCTAGTTAATCTTTTACTAGCTTTTCTGGTAATATAGCCAAGCAAAACATGTTTACTGTCTACCATGTACTCAGTCACGTAATAGATATTATGGGAAGAGACAACTGAGTTTAAGGTATATATTAGTTTCCTACTGCTGCTGTAATAAATTATCACAAACTTAGTGATTTAAAACAGCACAAATGCATTTTTTTATAGTTCTGGAGGGTAGAAGTCTAAACTCAAGGTATCAGCATGCCTGGTTCCTTCAGGGGAGAATCCATTTTCCTGCCTTTTTCAACCTCTAGACACTACCTGCATTCTCTGGCTCATGGCTCCTTCCTCACATCACTCCAACCTCTTGCTTCCATCATCACATCTCCTGCTACTGACTGATACTCCTACCTAAGTTTTATAAGGGCCCTTTTGATTATGTCAGGTTCACTCAGAAAATCCAGGATACTTTCCTTATTTTAGGGTCCTTAACCTTAATCACATCAGCAAAATCCTTTTGCCATGTAAGGTAATATTCACAGGTTCTGAGGATTAGAATGTGGAAATCTTTGGGGAGCCATTATTCAGCCAACCACAAGGTTTATATTAAAAAGACAGAAACTGATCTCAAGTACCTTATCTGGTAAGATCAGTGTTGCAGCCACAGAAATACTCTATTGTAGGCACCATCAAAGAATATCTCCTTACCTATAACCAGACTGAAGGTTGGAGTAAAGGTCAACACAACTATTCCCAACTACTGATTTGCCCTGAGTTTTAATCACTATCCTCCCTATCTTCCCTTAGTTCTTGATTGACAGCATTTAAACAGTGGAAGAGAAAAAATAAAATAAAGACCAGAGAAAATGGACTTAACAATTCATGCTAACTACACTATCAGCAGACATTGGCTGGTCTGGAATTACTATTGAGTATCCCTTTCGTTTTATCAGTTGTACAGATAAAAATACCTAAAATGTTCCAGACCACATAAAATTTTATAAGCTCCCTTTCTTTGGAGTTAAACAGACTATCTAACCAATAAAACAAACTCCTTCCCTACTGACATAACATTTCCTTATTAATAGTTGCCCGAAGACAGTTCAGTAGTTATTTGCAAACCATTTTAGAAGTATATGACAATAAATCAATCTTGGAAACACATTATTATTTATTTTATCCCATCTCCTTGGTATGTATTTCCTCTCTACTCTAACCCTTCTGATGTTCTATGTCCTAGAGTTTCCTTCTTTCTCATAGTGGAATCTCAGACCTAGATACATACTGGTACCCTCCTGTTCTCAAATTGGAAAAGTTTTGTTAAGTGTTTTCCCAAAAAACATCTAAGTCAAATGGCAAGTTACCTCATTAGTTACTACTGAATAGGAAGTATATATCAACTAAAATATCTTGCAGTTTCTCCCTTATATGGTAAGATTTGAAAGAGAGACGATTAGTAAACCTTTTTCTATACACTCTTATAGTGGTTTATGCCATGGCAGAAATTTAGGAGAAATTTTCCTCTGATAGCATCAATTATAATCTCGAGGTAGTTGACACCTCTGACCATGTTTTCACAATATCCAGTCAGACATCTCACTCTGTTATAATGAAATACCTCTCATTAAATTTTATTGTCATCCTATGTAACCATAATATTTCATTAACTACTGTTAATAAGCTATTTCAAGATCCCCACGTAAATTGAGTTATATAGCAATGAAAATGACATTATAAAAAACATTGTCTGATGACTAGAGGACTCAAATTAAGTACATGGCCATTTTTTTCCCACCATTGCCAGTTTGGCTTTGATAGGACACAATCCTTATGAGACTTGGTGCCTCCATTCGCAAAATGAGATAGTACTAACTTGACAAAGTGTCATGAAAATGTATGTATGAAAAAGGAAATCCATATATGCCCTACAATTTAGATCACCACTATTATTAGGAAAATGTTAATTGACTTATTCTATACCCCTGCCTGGGGTCTGGACCCCAATTTGTATGGATTCTCACTATTCCTTTCCCCAATGTGCTTCCTTTGTAATGTTGAATGGAACGTGGTCTTTCATTCTCCTTGAAGTCACAGCAAATTGCATAATTAAATCCTGTGCAGTAGAGATGTAAGATTGTTTCCAGTTTATACCTCCCTATAAACATCCTACTTAACATTCAACTGCCTGAATTATTTTTTTAGATGATTGTTACTACCTGTCTTCAAAACACCATTTTATCATTTAAAGGCAGTAGACAAGAGAAACAGAACAATTGTAGGTTCAATGACTCTATTTCCCCCTGAAATATATTTTTCATTATTCGGAATGTTTACTGATAAGTTCAATGAATAACTGGCTTGTCAAAATAAACAGATATTCATTATACAGATGACAATCTCTATTCCATTCATAATCAGAGCTTGATGGGAATATATCTACTACCCCTCAAAAATGCACTAGTATATATCAGTGATCAAGATGTGTTCTATATTCTAAGCAACCAAATATAGATCATTTCAATTTTCTGTCCTTATTTCAAATATCCTTTCCTCAAGTCTGATCCAGTTGGTGCCCCAATTTAGAGATGTTTAATTAATGTATTATTTTAGTTAGTACAGAATAGAATAGTCAAAAAGAGCACAGGTTTGCTGTCAGAGAATTCCTGGCTCTCCATTGACTAGTTCTTTTATCTAATTTCCCTTAGCTTCAGCTCTCTCAACTGTAAAAATAGACTAGCAATGGCAAACTTGTACGGTGGTTGTGAGGATTAAATTGGTTAACGAATGGAAAGTCTCAAGCACCGTGTCTGCCTCACAGATGATGCTCAATAAATGGAAATTATTATTATAACTTCAAACCCTATAAAAAGATTGCAGACTGATTTTTTTTCTAGGAACTTCAATCTACAAATTTTCATTTAATTACAGTACAGCAGCCATGTCTGTTTGGGTACAGATACTTGGTAATGAATGACATTTAATAAATCAGGTTTTGATACTAATGCTATGGGACATTAGAAAGTTATTCAAAATTTATTTAATAACCTATATATAGAGAATATGTATGAAAGAAGGCTATATAATGCTCTAAGTTGAATAAATATAATTCTGAATGGCTTATTATAACTGTGAAAATGAGTGAACTTCAAGAGCTCCTACAAAAAATACAAAAATTAATCACTACCACAAAACTGGTATCAACCAAGGGCAAGATTCTAGAGAACCAGGCATGCCAGAAGGTTAAGTATGCACTGGGTAAGGAATCAGGCCCTTTAGCAAACTAAAAGACATGTTCTTCCTCTGCTTCAGTCACTTAAACTAATTACCTAGAAATTACAGCCTGGGGTTAGGCCCTGTCCCATCTCATTAAGATTCCCTACCACTACACAGTATAAAGGATTAGAGAAAAGAAATAGTCACATGAATGAGAGGAACACTGAGAAAAACTATTGATGGTGCTTCCCTATATTCTTAGGGAATAAAGAAGGTTGCCTCTTACAGGTAGGGTTCACCAGAGGCATATATTCTTCACCACCAGATGATTTACTAAGGTTTGACATATACCAAGTCACCCTAAATGGATGGCAAGCTCAGGTTTTCCAAAGATCACTCACCTTCCCAATCATTGAAGAGGAGGAAAAATAAAATGGTAGCACATTAATCTCCCATACTTCCTATTCCTCTGAGTCCTCCTGAGGCATATTACAAGCCCAACTGCTTGTAGTTTGGAATTTTAAGAAAGTGATCTCTTAATTCTGACTATAATGTAACAGTAGATGATAAACTTCTCTGAGTGTTTTTTCAATTCTCAGAGAAGATAAGCTTCCTGTAGGGGGTACCTAATCTCCCATTTGGTGGATAGTCAGCTTGTTTTATGCATCTAGGCCTTAAATGAAGAAAAAATAGTGGAGTTTTAGATTCAAACTGTTTTCTAATTTTCTTGATAATACTTAAAAAGCAGTTAATTGCTCCAAACTATGTATTAAAATCTGCTTCTCATAACCCAAGTATTCTGTAAAGGTGTTTTAAGAGCCCAGGAGATACGGGTAGCACTTGATGTTGTGACTGAGTTTCTCAGTCAACTAAAGCAGATCTCCTGTTAATCTTTTATGTAAAGAATTAAATAATAACTCATAGAAGTACTTATTTTATTATAATAAAATAATAAAAATGAGTTTGGATATCACTGTTCTATCATCGTATACAAATTACATGCTGTGGAAAACTTACTAGAAGCCAGGGATTATAAAATCGATTACTACTATTCCCAGATAGTCAAACCATTCTTCTTTGGCGCCCTTAAAACCAAAGGAATGTCTGTTAAACTTATTTTTTTAATAAATTTATTTATTTATTTATTTTTGGCTGCGTTGGGTTTTCGTTGCTGCACTTGGGCTTTCTCTAGTTGTGGCGAGTGGGGGCTTCTCATTGCGGTGGCTTCTCTTGTTGCAGAGCACGGGCTCTTCAGTAGTTGTGGCACACGGGCTCAGTAGTTGTGGCTCGCAGGCTCTAGAGCACAGGCTCAGTAGTTGTGGCTCGCAGGCTCTAGAGCACAGGCTCAGTAGTTGTGGCCCATGGGCTTAGTTGCTCTGTGGCACGTGGGATCTTCCCGGATCAGGGATCGAACCCATGTCCCCTGCATTGGCAGGCGCATTCTTAACCACTGTGCCACCAGGGAAGTCCTGTTAAACTTATTTAGACTCATTAGAAAACCACAGTGGTGACTAAGGATTAACTCAATCTCAAAAAAGAATGTATTAATAGGGACATATTCAGTTCATTGTTTTTTATCATATGACATGGTAATGCACGACTTTGTGGGGGGTGAGAAATGTAATAATCATGTTAGTTTCCAAAAGGAAAAGAGAGAAAAAGCTTCATGGGATGGCAATGAAATAAGTTATAAAGGACTCACTATTCACTTCCATAGGCTAACTTAACCCTTCTGAATTCAGTGTAATCCTGAAGGCAGTGGTCTCTTCACTGTAGAAATCTAAATATAAATGGCTGTCCTCTACAGGAATGCATGTCAAATCTCAACAACAAAGTTCAAAAATGTTAACCTTGGAAAGTCCAGTAAGTCAGACTCTGACTTCAACTGTCCGAATAAACAGCTTAAACATTTTTCCTCAATAAAAGCAGATAAACTATAGTTGACGCCTACTCTTAACATGAAAAGATGTTAAATAAATGCCTATATCCAGTTGGCATCAATATAGTAAGGATCTGCCACACACCAATAAACAGCAGCTGCTGGTGATCACTGGGTCTTCTTGGTGAACTGAACCAGCACATGCAGGAGAATAAGCTCAATGAGAAATAGTAACAGAATGATAGCACTTTCATGACTTTCAAGAACTTGAGAATATTTATTTGGTACAAATCTGGTACAAAAAAACAAAAAAAATTTATGTTCTATTTTGTATATATTTCTTGATATTTTGTTCTCAAATATGTTGGGAAATGGTTTACATTATATGAAGAAAATACCTTGGAGTTCACTGTAATAACCAGCACAAAATTCAAATCAATTAAAGACTATATTAAAAGGACATAAACATTATGATTTCTGACTCTCACAAATGTACCTATAAGAAAGAATTTTAAGAGGCTCTAAAATACCCACAGTAATTTTATTGCTATGGTCTGATTTACTATGTTTTGTTTTACATTATAAGTACTATGTCAATGTATAAAATTTGACATGGTTGCTAAGGAACATTAATAATATTATTTATTATCATTATAGTTATTAATTAACATAATAAGTATTTATCATTGATAAAGAAACGATCTCTATATTGTACAGAATAATTATGGCCACAGCTAATAGGACAATTGTGCTAAAATCTCTTCACAATCAATGTCTGGAAGCAGAAGCACAAAACAGAGAAGGTAAGATCTTGCAAATACATACCTGGAATGATGCTTGGAATTTAAACCTAAGTTCCCTAATAGGAGGACTATATTTTTTCTGGGTTTGCATGTCCTGACTTTAATTTTCAGGGAAAGAGGATATTCATAATCAATATGCAGTCCCATTCCTTGGCCGATTATCCTCCATGGATTCAAAAAGCAAGCCAACGCCTTCATTGGGTGAGATAATAAAACCCCTAGATCTCTTGAGTTTTCAAGAACGCAGGAAACTTAACACTTGCCTTACTAAGAATTTGAAGTTAATCCAAAAAAAAAAATGTCATCAGAGGTAGGGAACTATATTTCCTGCCAAAAGATGACACATGTCAGGTCTATGGATAGTATGTATGAGCCTTCCCATTTCTTTTTGTACCATATATGTAGATTCATCTAGTACACATTACTGTGCCTTCAGTGGTTTCATTGTCAGCTCCCATTTTCTGCTTTCTGCATTCATCCCTCTCCTGATTCAAAACCATCCCTTTAACACATCATTCCTAATTAGATGATTAGTGCTTGGAAGGGCAGGAGATAAGTCATTTGCATAATTTAATCATAAAAAGAAGTTAAAGATACAGATTTTGCTGTTCGTTTGTACAATTATCTTCTTCAGCCTGGGGGGGGGGCTGAGATATTAATGTGATTAAACAGTATTTCTGCAAACAGGCAACTGTGTGTCCTCTATTAAAGCAAGGCTGGAGGCAAATGAAAAATTAATTTTAGAAGACAATCAAGTTTATCCTACATGACTGTAATAAATAACAGCCCATCTGCAGACAACTCATTAAGCCTTGGGAGGGTACATGTGTCACAAACTCTAAATGACACACAAGGCTGAATTTTCCACCAAAATAGAACTAGTAATAAATGGCCTACCAGCTGCCATATCAGCCTAGAAAGTCAACAGATGGGAATTTCCTAGAAAATGAAGTGCATACAGTGTCACAGTCAACCAGTTAATTTAGTTCTAGTAGCAAAAATTTCTGAAAACTGGTTCATTTTATTCTGAGGTTTGCTCTTTTTCTTGTGTTCTGAATGTATGTGTGTGCTCACACATAGTAGTGTGATACCACTTTCACTAAGAAGAGCTAACATTTACTGAGCTCCTATTATGTGCTAAGCACTTTATGTACAAGATCTCAATTAATCTTCTTAACCAGCCCAGAAGTTATGTGACTAATAGTATCCCCATTTTTAGATGAAAAAACTGAGGCTTAGATGGTCATACATCTAGAAAGTGTTAGAATAAATGTGGCTGTCTGAGACAGAATAGTAATTCCCTAGGCTTTCATTGTTCAAGAGGAGCTGTCAATCAGAATCAGAAAAATATACTCCTTAGGTATAACAAAAAATTTCCTTAAAATATGAACATTTCCCTAAGTTAAATGCATTTAATTATAATAAATCATAGTTACACTGTCAAAGCAACAAACTGAAAACATTTTGAGTACTTACATACATGTACTATATTAGGTTCTATGAATGATAAAACAACACATCAGACTGCTTGAAGTTAAGGAATTTGGAAGGTAGTTTTGGGAGGGAGAAAACATATACAGCTTAAAACAATTTATAAGATGAGAAGGAGGAGGAGGCGGAGAAGGGGAGGGGAAAGGGGAAGGAGAAGAAAGGCTATCTGCAGATCAAAGTTCAGAGAAGCAAGAGATCACTGCAGGTGATATAAGAAGTCCTCATAGAGGGAGCTAAGACTTCAGCTAGATCTTTAAAGATGGCTGTTTTCAACAAGACCTTGAGTATTTCTATACTGCAATTCTTCCTGGAAAGGAATCTCAACCTTAACATTTTCTGATTTCAGTTTTCTTAAACAGTTTACATTACTTTAGTTCACTTCCATTCAGTTTGAACAAACCCGCCAATGATTCATGCTTGCATAAAATATTCATTTGCAGTTCTAAACTCATCAAATTTGAAATACTGGGCAGGATGAGTAATCACTTGTTTCTTTACTTGGCTTTTGTGGAGTTGATATTAGGGTCCTAGTGCCTAAAATAGTTTTTCCACAACACTTTGCACAGCCTATCCTGATTAAGATAACCCAGTGTCTAGTGTACGCACATGTCTCTTTTCAGTGCTATATAAAGAAGGGAAACGAGATTTTTTTTTAATCAACCCAACAGAGCTAAAATCAAATTTTAACAATGGTTCTGCCTTTTTTTCCCTAAACAAGAGTCTTAAGAGCAGATGTTACTACATCTGGCTTCCCTTGCTCTTCTCCAGCTGCAGAAATTAAGACTCACTCAGAATCTGTGACACAATCTATTAGTTTGCAAATGCTGACCAAACCTTTCTTCCCAACCACTCTATTAATGTGCCAGGTGAATGGCTGGGCATGCCCTACCAGAAAAACTTTGTTTCCTAGGTAATTAGCAAGGAATTAAGACTGAGATCACCAACTTCTTAGCTTTTCTCTGCTATGATTTCACATGAGAACCTGATTTAAAGCTTAACTATTTCTTCATCATCAAATCTCCAAGGTCACAGAAATCCCAAAAGGAGTCAAAGAGCAGTGAGGAGAAGTAGTGACTACAGCAGGAGCTGTTTAAGTAGATTCCATGTGAGGTTAATAATACATGAATCAGAATAGCAGGTGTTAAGTATATATATTGATTGGGTTTATGCCACTTTGAATACATTATGAACCATTTATAAGTAAAGAACCATGACTATTTCCTAGCTCTGGACCATGCCTAGCAGCTTTGTAGTACTCTGTTTATAAACTACCAATGTGTTGAAATGAAAGTAGGAGCCTAATGTACTCTTCATGAGTATGTGACGTACTAATAAGATCAACAAACACACATCCTGGGACCAATAATGCTTCTGGTATAAAATCAGTTCATAATAAAATGAAGTACCTCATCTATTGTAAAATAATGTTAGTTACACATAAAATAAACCAAACATTATTTCAGTTATTTAGAAAATGTTACTTTTCTTCATATTCTTCAAGACAGCTGAACTGAAGCACAGCATGCCCATTGCAAAACAGGGATTATTAAGTAAATATTCAAGTCTTCATAATATAGTTAATGTGGATTATTTTTAAAGAATACATTTGTCAAGTTGATCTCCCTGAGTTCTTAATTCCGATAACTTTAATTTTAAAATTTTAGAGATTAAGTTAGTTTTTATAACAAAGCAAACTCTAACAGCATTACTATATGTACTACAAAATTTGAAACTCTTCAAAACTCCTCTCTTAATCCTTAGGAATTTCAATGAACAATGTACACATAGATGAAATGACCAACATTCTAGCCTTTCCGTTTTTTTACCTCCTCTCATCCAAAGATCTTGCTCTCTTTACTTCTGCCACTCATGCCCATGGCCATACCCTAAACCTTGTAATTAGCAATAACTTCAACTCCTCCATATTCTTAATTTCAGGCATCCTACCCTCTAACTACCACTACTTCTTTCTGGTTCACTCCTTCTAGTACTCCAACTCCAAAAATCCTTTGACCTCTTCTTGGAACCTCCAATTCATTGATACCACCATCCTTTCACTGTCTCTCACTTCCTTGAAATCCTCTTTTTTCCTTACCAGTTTAAAGTGTGTTGTCATTCATTATAATCACTTTTTGCATGAACCCTCAACTCTCTTGCACCCTCTGACTTAGCAAAACCACAGTTCTTATTAAATCCAATTATTTGCATTCTTTGTATCAGGCTGATGCAGCTTTACATGGTGGAATTAAAACACACAGCCATAGTGACCATTCTGAATTATGATCAAAAACCTCAATGGGCATTTAACGTTGCCTGGCAATCATATTAAACTTTAAGTAGTTTACTCTCCTACTCATAAAGATGGCGATTTTACATTTTCTCTTTCTCCTCAAATCTCCAAAACCTCCTTTCCAATCCTCATTCTTAACTAATGACTTGTTTCCCACTTCACTGAGCAAATTGAAACAATCAGAAGAGGACTCCCATGGAGTCCCAATACCAGTGCAACCAGAATCTCCACCATCTGTTAATGGAAATGCACTAACCTTGCTCCTACCTAAAGCCAATGCCTCTGCTTGTGCACTAGATCCTATCTGCTATCTCCTATTCAAGAATATCACTTCAGCAATACTCCTCTTTTTCATACAACATCATTTTTTAAAATTTCTACTGGATTATTCTTAATAGCACATGCTATAACCTCTTGATACATTCCCCCCTACTCTCAATTTACTCCCTCCCACCTCCAGTTGTTTGCTCTCTTTGCAGCAAATCCCTGGAAAGAGTTGTCTATAATTCATCCCCTCCTAATAATCTCTCTTAAACATGTCACTCAGACTTTTCATTCTTCTTATCCTGCCAAAATTACTCTCATAAAGCTCACCAATGACTGCAATTGCCATATCCAATGGCCAATGTTCAGTCCTCATGGTTTTTGGCTTATTAGCAGCATTTGATATAGTTGATCACCGCCTCCTTTTTGATACATTTTCTGTGCTTAGCTTTTGGGACACCATTCTCTCTTGGTTTTCCTCCTACCTCCTTGCATGTTCCTTCTATGTCTTTTGTTGATTCCTCCTCTTTTCCCTATCCTTTTTATGTTGGTGAGACCCAGAACTCAATCCTTGAAACTCTCCTTTTTTCTATTTACAGTCACTCCTGTCCAAAATTTATATTTCCTGTTCAGGTATTTCTTCCAAACACCAGACTTACATCCAATGACTACATCTTTGCTGAAAAGGCTAAAATGCATCTAAAAACTAACACGTATAACACTGAACTCTTGAAATTTCTCTCCAAACCTGCTCCACCTACAGCCTTCCCCTTCTCTAATGATGGAAAATTCATCCTTCCAGTTGCTCAGACCAAAATTTTGGAGTTTTCTGTGACTCTTTTCTTTCTCTCATACTCAGTATCTAGTCCATCAGGAAGTTCTATGGGTTTTATTTTCAAAACTCACCCAGAATCTGACCAATTCTTACTATCTCTACTCTACCACAATGGTCTAAACCACTACCATCTCTCTCCTTGTTCACTGCAGTAGCATCCTAACTGCTTCTAACCTTGCCCCACTTGAAGCCTATTCTCAACTTAGCAGCCAGAGTGATCCTTTAGAAACCTAGGTCAAATCATGTGATAGCTTTGCTCAAAACTCTGCAGTGACTCCCCATTTCATAAGTCCTCAAAATGTCCTAAAAGGCCCTATATGGCCCCCCAACATTACCACTGTGATCTTGTTCCTACTACTCTTCCCCTAGAAGCATTATAAGTTTCATATAACTATGTATGATGCTGATTTAGCATTGAGTGAAAAAAGTCTATATGAGATTAAGTGACCCCCAGAAGTATCATGTTGTAAAGTGATCAGCCATCTGTTTATGAAAAATTTGGAAATTTCACAACAAAATTACAAAAATAGACTAAGGATTAGATTAAATGAGCTAATGTATATGAAAGTACTATATAAACAATAAATCAGTATATACATGTAAAGTTTTTTTTTTTTTTTCAGTATGCGGGTCTCTCACTGTTGTGGCCTCTCCCCGTTGCAGAGCACAGGCTCTGGACGCGCAGGCTCAGCGGCCATGGCTCACGGGCCCAGCCGCTCCGCGGCATGTGGGATCTTCCCGGACCAGGGCAAGAACCCGTGTCCCCTGCATCGGCAGGTGGACTCTCAACCACTGCACCACCAGGGAAGCCCTACATGTAAAGTTTTTTACTATTACACCTAGCTAGTAGTTTTAAACTTCCAGATATATTTTCAGGCAGAAGGCATAAAGGAAATATTTAAACTTTACTGTACTTATTAAATACAAAAATGACAAAAATGCCACTTTGATGTTTTTTAATTCAAATTTTAATGTTCATTAAACAATCTTGAAGGCAGTGGTTCAAATTACTCCCTAAAGTGCAAACTTAGTTACTATTGAATACAATAAAAACTTCACACACATACCCAAAGGCAAAATGTAACCCTTTTTAAAGCATTCATACTCAACATGTGTTTCAAAAATGTGCTACTACGGCAAGCTAGAATCAGGCTAACAGACCAGTAATAGTAAGGCAACTTACAGAAGAAGTATAAATGGACACTGCATAAAATATTTTAGAAATTAATGTAACATTTACTAGTGTAGTAAAGGAATATTATTTTAGTGGCAACACATATGCAAATGTTCTATTATGGTTTCGAATGCTACCATCTCACCGCAAATGGAATAACATTTTGCCTTTAGTGTTTTTATCTTTACTTATAGCTAATATTTTTTATCCTTTCTGTTCCTGCTCATGAATCTGCTTAAACTAACCACTAAAATAAAATGAATGCCATTAAAAGAGATCATTCAACAGCACTATGGAAAGGACATCATCAGTCCACATTATGCTGCCTTCCTCTAATCTATCATCTAGTTCCTAGTCCATTCAATATTTCCATGAGAAATATTTTCTCATCAAGTTTTCTTCATCCTATTTAGCTTCATTCCATTGTCCATGCACAAATGGAGCTACATCAATGCTAACATGACCCAAATTAGAGTCCTCCTATCTTTAAAATCAAGAGCCTTCCTAATTGGACAGAAAACTTTAAATTATGGAGCTCCACTGCCCCTTCTTTGATGGGCACTTTTACATTTTCCCCACTAATACAGAAAAAGATCTAAAAAGCGGATTTCTTGAGTTGTATTTACATTTAAAAACTGAGAGTCCCTGGGTGGGGGGGGAACAAAACAATACACAGAAGAGCAGTCATTCAATTCAATGGGACTAAACTGCAAAGAATAAGAAAAGCTTTAGACTGGCAGAATGGGGATTATGTAAACATCATACAACCTGATGAAAAAGAACATGCCCCTAAAATAGCAAAAACCTGTCAGTCTTCTAGTATGACGAGGACCAATCCAAAACAACTGGAAGTGCAAGAAAGCAGCTATGCCAAATGTACTTGCATCAATTAAGCTCTGGAGGAGTTACTACCTTCCTCAGAGATCACAATGTTCAACATGTGCCCATCGTCAAAATGCCCACTCTTGCAGGACATGATCAGCATCAAGACTATAATGTTCCATTTTTTAAACTGCAAGTGGAATATCGATTAAGTATCCCAATCATAAACACTTCACAAAAATCTGATTTAGTGCTATACTTATCAATGTGTTTTAACCCAAAAGCCATGATTCCTCTGATGTGAACGAATGTTTATTTAACTTATGGAAGATGGCTATTTAGGGGTCCTAAGCACAGGAAAGCATGTTAAAGTCAACAACTGGACTCATGCAGTTTGCCAGGTTTTGATCTGCTAATAGCTATAATGAGTACTGTATCCATTAAGTGGATAAGTCTTTCCATAGACAACATAAGAATAAATTCAAGCAAAATATACTAATTTAGTTAAGCGCTAACTAACATGATCCAGTATACAGCTGTTAGCTATGACAAATAAGCTCTATGTCTGCTTATGCTTTGTTCACTTCAGATGTTTTCTACACGAAGCATTTAATTTCAGATTTAGTTCAACCTTAGCATGTTTCTTGGCTATCTCTCCTTCCCACCAGTGCATATTTATAAAATGTAAATACAGTTTAATAGTAGAATAAAGTAAGCAAAATATATTTAGACAGGTAAAGGTACCATAAACATTTTATAATGTACTGCAAAGCCCAATTAATGTTATTTTAATTTTCCACGATTTTACTATTCCTTGCATTAATGTAGGTTAGCTGAGAGTTAACCATGTAACAATAAAACTCTACCTAGGTAATCTGGAGATGAAACAAAAAAGAATTTGGATAGTTCTTAAGATCACTACTCTCCCCTTGAAAAGTAGCCTTGTACAGACTAATAACAGGAACTTATTTAACATTTGTTGAAATGAAGTGACAAATGGGGTGAATTGGAAATATACAATATATACATATTATATATACGTATATACACACGATACACGTGTGTGTGTGTGTGTGTGTGTGTGTGTGTGTGTGTTCAAACTGAATATTCTAACTGGTTTATAAAATGAGACCAAAAATTTGTGTTCAATGCATAAAATGTACTATGCAGTAAATTTCTTTGTATGAATGAATTCCCCTTTTGTCTTCCTCAAATAAAAACCTAGATAGTACTCATAAACCCTTTTACAAAATACATTTAGAAGCTTAGCAGATCATATTCTATTTTCAAGGCAGCAAATTTAACATTAACATTAAACATTTAATTATACATGTTTACAAGTAATCTTATTTTCCAGAGTTATTTATGTTTAAATGTAATACATGTAAGGGTCAATGTATTCTGAACAAATAAAAACAAATAACTTTTTCTCATCTGTGTTTTAATTTTTGGCACATAATATTGTATAGCACTATAACCAAAGCATATCAAGCTTGAGGATCTATTTAAAACTCAAAAATAAATGAAAGCAAGCTTTTTTACATGGGGAAAAAACAAATGTTTTTCTAATCCATAGTTGCACATTCTACTACAAAAGCATATGTTTCATAGAATGACTAATTTTATCAATTTTTAAGGACTCATCCCTTGCAACAAATATATGTCAGAGAAAAGATATTAAAGTCAATTAACTACAGCCATTCTTAAGTGGAAATACCTGTTTTATTCCAAGCTCCTCTTGATGTATATTTTATTTATAACCTAAGTAATTCCCTACATTCATAAAACTAAAATATTTTATATATCAATAACTGACTATTTTTAGTTGGACCTTTCTGGTATAATTCTAAAGGCTAAAAACAATCTAGTGTTTACTGATATAACATATGAGGCAGATATGAGAAAGGAAATTTAAGAATTATTCAACACTGGATAAGGCAAAATTTTGTAATCTCAAAGATTTCACAATTTAACAAATATAAAAGGGGGATATAAAATATAAAATATATAAAATATAAAAGCTAAAGACAGCATGATTCTAGAATGTAAGCTCCATGAGAGAAGAGACTGCTTTGTTCACTCTCTTCACCCAGAACACTGCCTGGCACCACAGAATATACTCTATACACACACACGCATGCACACACACACACACACAGACACACACACAATTATGACAAATCTAATCATAAGAGATCAAAATTATTGTGAAGAAGTTTTTGTATTTAAATTCTAATAATTAAGTGGATAGAATGAATTTTCCAAAAGTTTACAGATTAAAGACAATATTGCAATGAAGATACTCAATAGGGTCTAACTTATGTCCTCCAGAAAACTATTTCAGGTGAGCTCCTCTTGAGTTTTTATAATTAAACTTGCTTGGATTGAATTCAAGAGGGAAACCATATCATAAAGCATCTCACCCTATTGTCTGTAGTATTATATAGAGCAAGTCTTCGTGCCTGAATGTTTATTATCCTTTCAGAAGGATCAAGGCCTAACATATATATATATAATAACATTTTATGGATGGTCACATTAAAATTTTTATATCATTTCTGTGAATTTGGTGTGCTTTAATATGGCATTAAACTCAACTTTCTTAAAATAGGTACTATGTAAATAGCACCTATGTATCCTACTATCAAAATCCATTAAGAGATAGTATAGTCTTACATGATAATTAAGTAAGCACTTTAAAAACTGTTTTTACTTCAGTAAAGCAGGGAGTCTCACAATTGATACATAATGTAGATAATGCATTAACAAATATGATAATAAAATAAATTTATCCAAATATTGTTTCTGATGATATTACTATACTTCTTAGGCAAACAATTGAGAGACAGACTTCTTCCAAAATAACTAAAAGCTCAGAATCTAACATATTGCTGTAAGCTATAATGGTTATAACTGTTAATCCAATACACCTTTTATACAAACCCATAAACACATGAGTGGAAAAATAGCACAGATGTTCATCTCTAATGCAATTTCCATTCAATTTCCTAAGTGCGGTCCCTGTGTGCAAACTAGCTTAACATTATGTTTAGCTTGCAAATTCTTTTAATAAATAATGAATGCAATAAAACTAAGAGATCAATGGCAAGCTGAGAAATCTTAAAAAAAAAAGCCTTTTGTGTTCAGGCTGTTGCCCATTTCAAACTTTAATCCAGAGACAGATCAATATTACTTTTTTCTTTTTAACCCATCACATAAATAACAGATAGACTAAATGTAGCCTAAATGCTGTTAGCAGCTAGCAGTTGTCAGCAACCTGATAAGATCATTGGACACAATTGCAACTAAATGTTTTATACCTTAACATACACACTACATTATACACTATTAACCTGTTTAAAAATAAAAAGGTTATAGAGCAATAAAAATACTGTGGTTCATTATTTTTTAAACTTTCTTGTACTATATATTTTTCCAGTAGTATAAGCACAAAGTTTTCACCACTATTTGCTCTAATAAACTAAATAATTGTAATGGGTCAAAATAGTACATGCGTAAGAATAGTTTCAACCTCAGGGGTCCTAGATGAAAGGAAATGTTACTCTTCAAAATTAGTTACACCAGAAAGAACTAAGCTATTCCTTTAAATGGGGGGGAATACTTCATGCAAATTTGTGTTGCAATTGGATGTGTCTTGAGATTATCCAAGAAAAAAGTAAATCATTATACTTAAGTATTTCTCTTTCTATTCACAAACTGTAGATAGAAGGAAGGAGAACCCTCTTCTCACTAACTCATTTTTCATAAACGTGCATTCACTGCTTGAAAAAAGATCAAGTCAACTGCCTGGTTTAGTGCTGACATCAAGTAGTATAAATCTAAATAGTTGAGAATCATTTTATGGTAGTAGGCTTGTTTTATTTATTAATTTTTGCCTATTAATAATATTAGAACATCTCCTATGGGTTTTCACTAAAAAAAATCAAGAGGTCACACTTTCTTTAAAGATACATTTCACTTAAACATTCTAATTTCATATAATAGATTTTGATAGCTTTATATGTATATTTGTGAAAATTTTATGGAATGATTACAAATGGTTTTATAATGGAATTAAAATTTTAGGATGAGTGTCTTTTTATAATTGTATACTTTACATAACTACTTCTTAGCTTTTTTTAAAGCACAGCAATTTGTGCAAAGAATTCTGATGAGAGGAATAAATGTGTGTGTGTGTCCATGATTGTATTCATTTAACAAATGTGAATTAGGTGCCTAATATGTGTACAATATCAGGCTTACTAAAGTTTTACAGTGAATATTACTGAAGTTAAAGATAACTCCTCAGAAGTTATTATTACAAATCCAAGGTTTTGTTTTATGTGAAAAATTCAGTTTTATTTTAGTGATATCATTACAGGCAGCGATAAATATATCAATTTGCTCTTTAGCTATATTATATCCAATTTTGCATAAAACAATGTATATTACATCTTATAATCACATTCTCAGTAGAATAATTTCACCAATTCTAATATATAAATTTATCTTTAAAGAAGGATGTGGCAAGATCTCACCATGAAGACATTCCCATCCTTTAAGCAAAATTTGAAAAAAAAAAAGTTAACTCTTGTCCATAACTTGCTGAACTTCATTAGAAACTTCTTTTTAAACTATACTGTAGATCATAGCATGAATCTTAAGCTTCCAAGATTAGCCTAACACTGGAGATAAAAATGTCCTGAAGAATTTGAGATCTCAACGGTATCAGTTAACAATGTTTCCTATTTTCCTATTCTAATAAAGCTAACAGTAAAATTATGATGAAAGAATACTGTAAAGGCTTGCAAAGAAGAACTACCTCTGAAAGCTGATTTTTAAAAATATATATTCTCCAGAAAGTTAAACAAGAGAAAAACTGAATATCTTTTTTAAAATCTATATTTTCAAACATCAGAGATTAACTAAAAAGTTATAACACTGATAACATTAAACTCAAAATACTTCACAACAATTAACAGAATTGCTTCTCTCCAAAAACCAAGGCAATGATGCCATGGATGAAATGAAACAAAGTATGATAGTGATGATATTTAATGCAGGTAGGTAATAAATTTCACTAGAGTTATAGAAGTTCCTTTTGGAGTGCATATGTTTTTCTATAGTCTAAGAAATTAAATTATAAAAGTAGCACTTACTGTTATTGAATGATTTGTAATTTACAAATAATTACCCAAAATATAAATAGCTGAGACATACTAAAATGAAATAAACTTTTCTAAGATTTTCAGCACTGCAAAGTGAGGAAATGATAAACACACAATGCACAGGCTGTCTCCTTCTTACTAAAAAGAAATATTAAATCCTGAAGGAGTTCTAAATCCCTTGGTAAGAGTATATTGCAGCTGCATTAAGCCAACAAGAAGCTTATTAGTAAGGATTTAAAAACTAACACCCTTCTGTAATCAATTTGGATACAGCATTATTCTATTTATAGTGACACTTTCAGTGTGTCCCAATCATATATTACTTATTCTCATTTTTCCTACCATGATTACATATTAATGTGGAGGCACTATTAAGCAGCTACACTATATTTAGCTTTTAAGATACTGATTTCCACCATTTTGGAAGAGTTAACATAGCATGAAAATTAAGAATCTTTCCCATGAAGAAACTTATGATTGGTTTGTTATTTTTCTCTGATTCCTAAATACAATAAAATAAATTTAGTTGTTCTAGCAGAAAATGTAAAAAAGGATGCAGCCACTTTAAAAGCTTCAATCTCTTTGACATTGTTGGCAGTGTATGGGAACATTAATGCATCTGTCATGATAACAAGCTAAGAATAACATCTAGACATCAAACCGAGCAGAGAATCCATCTGAAGTGATTCATTCAGATCTGTCTCATTGATTTATTAAACACAGGGCAACATCTGCAGCCTCACAGAGCCACTTGGTGAAATTAATGCAAGATCAATTCAAATGGAAAAAAGTGTAAAAGAGATAAATCAAAACACAATTTGCATGCAGTTCCACAATCAGGCTTATTGGGTGCAAATGCTCGATTTCCCTTCCAAAGCAAATGTGTTTAAATGTTGTTTTATCTTTTTAAAATTGTGTGATCTGAAGTGACAATGAAGAGTTTTGCAGGTTGAGATGGTGAAAGGGAAGAAAAGGAGGAAAAAAATGCTACCAAAGACCTTTTGAATATGCAACAAGAATATCATTAATACCTAATTGTTTTCCTTTTGGGGAAAAGTTTGATGTCCTTTCTCTGAAAACATGATCTTTTCAGTTTTTGTCAATTAGGGCAGTTTTAATGTATATTTGAGATGTGTAGAGTGGATATATCTAAATCATTTGTTTCTTGAAATGCACCAGATAAAGTGCCACTGGAGATATAGATTGCCAACTGAAATATAATATATTATGATTAGGATTTCTCACAATTACATTTGCCAGCTGGAAGCACTTTTAAAACATCTAGAGATTTCATTAAGACAAAATAAGTTTACTTAAGAAAGCAGCAAACAATTCAGACTTGATATTTTATACAGTTATTTGGGATTTCCTGTATGAAACCATCTAAAACATCAATGTCTGAAGATCATCACTTCCTAATTATTTATTGGCATTCATGTACTATACACTGAGGTTAATATCATATATAAATATCCAAAGATATTCTCCATCATACCATGCATCATTTCTTTAATATAATATCCCTCACCCAATAATGAGTGTTTGGGACAAATATGAAATCCAGTTAAAGTATTAGATAAATACAAATATTGTTGGTTATACAAAAGTGTGCATTTAAAATGAATGTACACGTGGAAGTTCTGTGCACTGGCACATGACTAGATTGCTTTAATTATAATCTTGACATCATTCTCTAATAAAAGACAGTGCATTGTTGACTATGTGAATACTTTTAACAGACATGACTATCCCCTCATTATCCCATGAATTAAAACGTCTGCATTTACTTCCCAGATTAATTTCTAAAATCTTTTATCGTTTCCGAAAATGTAAGTCATACAAAATATTAGCCCAGGTAAGTGATGCAAGTTTTTCAAAAATTTGATTTTGCTTAACTTTACTATGAACGAAAACATCAATTTTCAAAGTAAATTGTTATTCTTTATGGATTATAAACTATATTCATCAAGTGTGAATACAAAGCCAAACTCATTGAATGCTTAAAATAATCATATTTCTAGTACTTGAAAGCAGTAGTTTTAAATTGTTGTAAAAGTCAGTATAAGTCACATAAAGTTATTCTAATGTGGAAGCCCATTTATGTTCTGTTCACACAGCCAAAATAACAATAAACCACAACTGAACCATTTAAATTTTTACTTAAAAAAAATGAACTTTATTAATTTGAATATATGTTGAATCATGTCTCTAAATGCATTAAAATGTTTTCTTAATCATACATTCTTGTTTCTTTAAGCATCCATTTAACTATATGTAAATGACTGAATAACATTTAATCAGCTGGTCCTCAAATGAAATTAAATGCTGATCATGAAATCTGACAATGTAACTCTTATATAGATTGGTAGATAAAGAGAGATAACACTATAATGTATTGGCTGATTTTTCACATTTACTGAATGCCAATTTTTAATTTAATATTTTACTGCCACATTAAACTTTGAAGAATTTAGTAAAGAAAATCCATTGCATAAGAGTGAGATTTTTAGACATTTGCTTTCTGACTTGCCTTCACTCTCTGATATTAAAACTCCAAGTTCTCTTGGACAAGAATTAGAAAAAATAATCACGGTCGGTGCTTTATCTGCAAAAACAAAGATCTAAAACAAGGTAACAATTTTTCCTATTTGGTTTGGGTCTTTTTACCATTTCTTAATAACCATCAAAATAATCTTCTTTACAATTAATTTCTGAAGCTAAAGGGCATCAAGGAAAAATACTTATATAGCCCTCTGCAACTGCAGTGATGTAAAGCTTGACTTATTTAATAGAAAAATGAATAGTCAAGATTTTCAGTCTTTCTATTCTCTAGTAGCTGAGGCAGGTATTATTTTCCAACTTCTTTTCTGGGAAGACAACTTTGAATATTTTGATAATTAGCTAATAAATGTATTTAATGTAAGAAACTGACTGAGTTCTTTTTGTGGCTTTCAGTACTGTCAAAGAAACAATCATATATGTATTTTACTCATTCGTTTTTCTTCAGTGTGCATTAATAAAAACGTGCCCTCAGCTAAATCAAAGTGCCACTTAGTGGCAATACCTTAAGGTCTTTGAAAACGACCAATTTGAAAATGGTCTATTTTGTGTGTTCTGGAATAGTGTAGGAAACATTCCAAATTAAAATACCCTAAATCAGGACTTATACTCTCCCCCAGTTATCTGACAGAGAGGGGGAGAAATGTTTGTTATGTAGAAAAAGAAAATTGCCAATGACACCATTACAAATAGGCCTTCCATTCTACAATACACTATGGAAATTTATCCATCAGGACATGAAGATGAATCTCTTTTCTCAAATAAGAATAGTATGTAGGAGTTTCCACTTGGACTTTTTCCTTGCACTTTTCCCCCTTTTAACTTAAAGTGCTAGGAAGTCATGAGTCCTGAAAGACAATCCTCTTTAGCCAAGTCTCCACTGGTACATCGCTCATCTTCTTTGGGCATCTCTATAAGCTCTTCTGATCCATCTTTCACTCCCTCTCATGGCATCATTCTGCTCATATCCTACATCTCTTTTCTCTTACTGGCTCTGTGTCTCATCTACCTTATTTTGTCTCTCTTGGGTCTCATTCCTATTTACAGCCCTCATCTTTCTTTTCACTGAATAGAAAAGTCATAGAAATAATGTTTACTTAAATACTAATTCACAATTTTATAAAATCATTCAGATGTTGGGAATGATTTAAAGTACACATATCTGTAAATAATGTTACCTCAAGTCATAAGGCATTCATTACAAGCATTATCATATTTTGTAGTTTTTTAACTATGTGATGATGAGGGCATTTTGCAACAAAATTTGGTAATGTTAATTAGTTTTTTTCCAGAAATTGTGAGGGTTTGCTTACTACCTAGAAACTTCAATATAGATGTTTCTAGTAGTTTCCCTCATTTTTATTTATAGATTGAATTCATAGACTATATTTCATAAATTTTTACAATTATATATTGCAACACTTGTAACACAATTATAGAAAATGCATGCGGTAAATAAATACTCATAAAGAAAAAAACGCCATAGGAAGCACATGCATCATATCTCAAATATATTTCTTCTTACATTTTTAATATTTCTCTATCATCTTTATATGTGCACATACACAAAAGCAATCTAAACTCCAAAAAAAGTTGGCATTGTAAATGCTGTGATAAGGATTAAATAAAACTTAACTGAATAAAAATAATAACCTAAAAACACATCATATAACAGGATCCAAAAATAGTATAAGAACACTTGCCTCTAGATACAGAGAAATTTATCATTTTTTTCCTTCATTAAGTAGCTCTAATAAAAATTAAAGTTTCTATTTACAGAGGAAAGCATCAAAATCACATTAAAATACTAATCTTCTTTTAAAATGAAAGTCATAGATTTTGCTCAAGCGTGTGTAAATTAATTATTAAAGAAGGTAGAATTTCATATGTGTAATCATTGTTCCTCTTTAAGAGTGGGCATTTGTAAGAGAGAGAAGAGGGAAGGGGGAAAGGAGGAGAAGGAGGAGAAAAAGAAAATAAAGAGGGAGGAGGAGGAGAGAAGATAGGTTTTCAGGTCTGCGATTGTTTCAGTCTTTTCAAATAACAACAAATAAACTAGATGGCCCTCATCTGAAGTCCCTGGTAACCCTCTGAGTTTGTGTATTAGTAGCGTGCTTTGGGGTCAAAATAAAATTTCCTTTCTACTCTTAAAACCTATATTTGCTTATTTTATTGAGGGAGCAGTTATCCTTTGTGTTTTAAGGCCATCCATCTTCCTTAAGAAAATGTGATCTAATAAACCAGGTTTTTAAGCCCCAGATATGAATCAGGTAGGAGTTCTCATATGAACAGGTTTCTGTTTAATTGCTAGAACACAGGAGAACACTGCTCAAAGGGAAAAAAAGAAAAACAAAAGGTTTCCTTGTAAGTTCTGTACCATTATCTGATTGTAGCAGTCAGCAACAGTTTGTCTACAAGTTGCCAGTATACTTCAACTATACATAGTAATTTGGATTTTACAACAGATGCGACAACTGAGTTAGTTTTGGTTCATAAACCCAGAGATCTTATGATCTAAAGTTGCATTGTAAGAAAGTCTACCTCTGCAGAAGTTTTCTGCAAAATGATCAACAGCAGTGCTATTTTACAACAAAACCCTTTGCCCCCTTTAGCCTGGTGATGGTGGTTTGGCTTGTATGTTAATCACATCTGCCAAATGTGTACTTAGGATCCTAACAGATATTAACAGACTGCAGATGGAATAAACACTAAGAAGACTAATTTACAGGTGTTTAAAAAAAATCAAATAATCTTGAATATAGTTTACTTTTCTACTTTTAAAAAACTCAGAAAGATTGAATAAAAGTTGCTTATGGACATATGAAAATGGCTATTTGTTCTATAATGTACTTCTAAGCTGTGATATGAAGGAGGTACACTTACAACCAGAGAAGCTGGCCATCATCATTTATGGAATCCTCTCTTTGGGGAAATGGGATCCTTCCAACTGTTTGCCTGGGGGGAAGAGCTGAAAGCAACCTCTCTGGAAAACCTGCCAACTTTTACTCCGACCGCCAACCCGGTCCCAGCCCCAGCGTTCATGCCCCATATTGCCCTCTGCAGATGACCCAAAGGGACGATCCCAGGAAAGTGACATCTGTCATCGTTCTTTAAAAAAAAAGGCTCCATCGACTTTCCTGTATCTGTACGGGGAAGCTTTGCGCAGCAGCCGTGAGCACTTGTCCTCACACTCTCTCTCTCTCTCTCTCTCTCTCTCTCTCTCTCTCTCTCTCTCTCTCTCTCTCACACACACACAC
>NW_006791464.1:3214153-3246864 GCF_000442215.2 Lipotes vexillifer
CTCTCTCTCTCTCTCTCTCTCTCTCTCTCTCTCTCTCTCTGTCTCTCTCTCTCACACACACACACCCAGACACACACACACCATCACCATCACCACCACCACACACCAACGCACTCTCACAACAAACACACAGGATGGGGAACGAATCACCCTCTGGGATTTCTAGACTTCCGACCCTCTGCATCCCCCAAATGCTGTGTTCTGGATTGCCAGCTTAGGAGCCCAGTTTACAGCTCAGCCAGCCCACTCATCCAGAAAGCCCTTGGTGTCCGTGTTCAGGAGAAAAACCTATCCGACCCGTACGGCCACAAAAGAGCAGGAAAGAAAACCAAATAGAGAAATTAACAAATAACCACAAGCAGCCAGAAAGCCATGCAAGATATGGGAGAAAGGCTGGAAACTTTCAGTACAGGACCGCAAACTGAAGTTTGTGCGGGATTTTCTTAGACCCAAGCCCTGCCACTGAGCTCGGACTAGAAAGGACAGGAAATTAATGAGTCCTTCCAGTCCTCTTTCCCCACCGTCTTACACAGTAAAGAGTACAGCAAGCTAGTTAAGACTCACTCCCTACAAAGTTGGATGAGAATGAGACATGCAGAAGAGGGCAAAGGGGGAAGAGCGAGCCAAGAAACGAGTATCTCACCTGGCATTGGTGCAATCGGTGAACAAAGTTTCAAAGTCTTTCCTGGTGATGAGTTTGCAGCGGTTGACCCCGGGCTGGATGGCTCCCAGCCCGCGGAGGATCCGGACCTGCTCGACAGTACACACCACCGGAGATATGTCCAGTCTCTTCAGCTTGGTGTACACTGTATGCAACCCTCCCACCAGGTGCTTGAGAAAGAGATCAAAGACTTGCGGCAGGCAGATCAGTTCCTGGCCGTCCAACAGGAACGAAGCTACCTTCACCCCATGCATGTCGACCATCCTGCACTCGTTGGTGTTGGTGTTGCCGCTGCCTCCGCTGACACTACCGACCCCGCCAGCCCCCGCGCTGCCGCTGTGGTTATTAGCCATGAAACTGTTGATCATATTGGGGGTGAGACGAGGAGGCTCTCCAGGAGTCGAGTACAGGGGTTCGGCCCGAAATAAGCCCCCTGCGACGCCTGTGCCGCTGGAAGTTGCAGAGATCACTGGAGGTGCGGAGACGGCCATGGTCATTCAGTCTCAAATCGTTGGTCTTCAGGCCTTCGCTTTCTTTCCCTGTCTCTTCTAGGTCTCCTCCTACTCTCTCCCTCACTCTCTCGCTCTCTCTCTGGCGCGCTTTCGCTTGCTCCCAACTGTTTGCAATTCTACAGTAGCTAGGCTCACGCTCGCCCACCACCCAGCAAACCGTCAGCGGCCCAGACCAGTGGCGGCCCGAAACCCCACCCCCACCACACCCCCTCCCGAGACTGGCAGCGCCCCCCAGCCAATGGGTCCCAACCCTCGGCTCCCAAGCGCGCCGTATGGCTGCCGCCCAAGAGGAGGTGGAGACTCCTGGCCTGCCTCCCGGCTACCTGAGGCAGTTCAGGGCCAGCGGGTGAATGGGGATGGAGCCCGAGAAGGGGGCGGTGTGGTGCTTCTGCTTCATGCCTAGCAGTCTGACGAGAGAACGTCCAATTATTACGCAGAGCTCTCAAAGTGGCCTAGGATACGAACTCCTCCCCTCCGCACCCCAAGAGTGTCGAGGTGGGAACACAAAGGGGGATTCCACACTGTGCCTCTCCCCAATCTGCTGCCACCCCGCACCCGGGTTCAGTCGAGGAAAGAGAGGTGGCAGCTCCAAATCCATTTGCACATTGCTCCCAAACTCTGCGGGAGCTAAGAAATGTCTTCGCCCAGCTTCCAAGAGGATGAGTCCAGTGAGTTCAGAAGTAAACAGTCAGCCTTTCTCCAGCCCATCTAGCGCGCTTGGTGTAAGTTCTCCCACATCCAGTGCACAGAGGAACCAGCGTCCAATATCACACTCAAATCACAGTCGCGGGTTGCTAACCCGCTCCTATGCACTGACAATAAGCAGGCACAGCGAGCCTGTGAACACTTCGGAAACAGGCCGATTTGGTTTTTGGGTGGCGGACGGACGCCTCTTTTTACGGAACTTCCGCCGCTATCCTGGAACAGACTCGGCTAAAATTGATAAGAAAAGTTCCTTTATGTCTCAAGACAGTCATTACAGAATATGAGAGAAGAGCCAGGGTTTGTGCTCTATAACACTGCATTTTCTTCCCTTGTCTGTGGGCTTGGATGGTTCAGTGATTAGAGCTCCACGTCCTGAAGTGTAGCTCAAGATTCCTCCTTCCCCACTTGTCAAGTGCCCTCAAACGCACTGTAAGAGCTCATAATAAGCAAAATGTCTAGGCAAGGTATGTTCCAGGGAAAAGGCATGGTCTTTTCCACACATCATATGGTGGTTAGATCACTAGCAAAGTTGTTTGAAGACTCCTTGTCGACCTTTCAATTCTTAGGTATTTCCTTTCCTGTGCTCCTCTCCTCTAGAGGCTGTTATTCAGAAAGTGAAATCCATGCTTTTGCTTCCTTACAAAAGGTTATCAATGATACAGCTAAGACAACGTCTCCAATACTCTTACAGAATGTAAATAATTTTAGCAACTTACTGAATTTTACTCAGATCTCCTTGTACTTAGCAGTATCAAAGAGTAGGAATAAGTGGGCTTCTTTTCCCTCCCTTAGTAAGACATAAATGTCCTAAATTGGATTTTTCAACCTCTCTCTTCAACATCTTTTCTCCTTTTATCATTTCATCAACCAAGTAGTAAGAACTATCCTTTGAGTCACTTTAAAGTTTCAATTTTTAATTGTATGGAGTCAAAATGCTAAGAAGTTATGATGATAGTTGCTTTTGGAATAACGGTGAAAAGTGACTCTAACATAATAGACTGTAATGGGTGCAGCCACAAAAGGCATTGAATTGTTCTTGCTAGTTTGCTACTGTTGTGGAAAGAAAATAAGAAGGGACATAAAAGGACAATTGAGAAAGATTATCAGAAAGATTATCAGATTATTCTGAAAAGTAGAGATTTTCAGAAAAGAATAGGAAAGCACTAATAGAAATGTTGGTATTTACCAGGTTTTTTAAAGATAAATCCCAAATTGTGTTCAACAAGTGTTTTGACAGAAATGTCTATTAAGCTGTGTGCTGAAATAACTCAACTTTGATAACTGAGTGTGATTGAAATTTCGAGATGAATAAGTTTGACTTTAAAAGGGAAGGTTTTGGGGTGTTTTTTCTTTTTTTTTTAGAAATTTCTCTAACTGCGTTAAAGATCCTAAGGCCAAGCTGTGCTCCCTGTGTATTGCTACACTCACATTATCAAATCCTTTTTTTTCACAGAGTGGTTTGGAGTTTTCAGAAATGGGATGTTGCACAGATGTTTCAATATTTCAAATTTAAGAAATTCTGATATGTAAAAAGGAAAGGTAGAACATTCAGGCTGCAATCACTATTTGTAATATTGAAAAATAAAAGTTGTTTTCAATAACAAAAGTTACTTTTTGTTATTGAAAACAACTTTTGAAAAGGCTCAAACTAGATATGTCATATATTTAATGTGATCTATCAGATATGTAGTAATATTTTAATTATTACCAGAGATTAAGGTTCAAATTCTAGTAGAAATACTAGAGACTAAAATTGATCATTGAAGGGTTAAAGTCCCTTGGAAGCTTGAAATACATAAAAGACCATTGGCTTCATTATTTGAATTCCCTCCCATTTTCAGCCTTCTAGAAAATAAACTTGGTAATTTTCATAAGAGATACTTGTAACTTAAAGATTTAGTCATTTAGATCTAATAGACCAGGTGTTTTCTCCTTGGGTTTTCTTGATATTTTGATTACTTTATTTCTATTATGCTATTTCTTCTCTTATTATTATCTAGGCTTTGAGATTGAGACAAATTCCACATGGAGAATTTGCTTTTATCCCTTTCTGACTTTAACGTCTTCCATAAACCAAACAGATTTCTAAATAAGTCTGGGTTTCTACAAGGCCCAAGGAAGCCTTGCACATCAACACCCTGTAAGTTGGAACTGCATGAAGCAATATAGAATCATAAAGGCTGCAGTAAACAGAGTACCCTTGGGAGATGACTCTTTATGGAGAGAGGCACCAAACTAAAACTACATAAATACTCAGGGTGTATGAATTCCAGGCACTCCAGAAAATAAGAACAAAATTAATGCAGATATCATATCTCATCAGAACAAGAAGTTCTAGATGCCACTATTCCAGTGGAATGATTTGGGGCCTAAGTGTAGCCTCTCATACACTGAAATGCTATAATCTTCTGTGATTTAATTAGCAATTTACATTTACTCCTAATTCATGCTCAATTTGGAGGGGGAGGTTGCTCATTTGTGACTTTAGGCAAAACATTCTACTTTGTTCCACACTGTCAGTGAAAGCAGGTACCATTTTCATTAAAAATAAATAAATATATTGGCAGTCTTATTCAGGATTACGAAATATCAAGAACCATTTGAAGGGGGTGGTTTTTAGAATGGGCATTCAAGCAAAACCCAAGGTAACGAATGGTATTATTTGAAACCCTCAGATGACTGAGGTTGCAGCCTCTAATATGGCCTCTAATCAGAACCTCTCAAGAGCCCTCTAAGGTTCATTTTCAGACAAACAATAAAAGGAAGTTGATTGGGCAAGGCAATAAATGTGAAATGAAAGCATTCATATAATCAAGAGTTTAACAGGCTAAAGCCTATAGGTATACCCCACTCAATGGAATATATGGTTTCCTAGGAAACTGGCTATAAAATGACCTTCTATAATATAAATTCTTTTTTCTCATTCAGTTCAACATTAAATTAAAGATGAGTTCCAAGGGAGGCAAAGATGGAGAAGGGGGTCCACTGGAGCGAGAAAACAACTGGCCAAAACTGAAGGAGTAACAGTTAAAAATCAGATGCTTAAAGAAAAAATGAAAATTTGCTAACTGAAATATAAAAAGAAACTCTTAAAGCACCTCAGAAAGTATAAGCACTTGCCAACTTTCAATATATCATACCCCTAACTGCACTGTTCTACGGGAGAAGGAGATGTGTCAACTTTAAAGTCCATCTTTAAAGTCCATCTGTCTCCATATGTATTGTTCCCCTTTAAATCTTAGACTTTTGACTGTTCAAATTCAAGCCATTCTAACTTCAGCTGGACGCCCACTGCTACTTAGTATCCTTTTATTCATTTTGTTGACTCCCTGTTAAATTCCCTGCAGCAGCAACTCCAACCCTTTTCTACTCTGCAAGTCACCCTCCTCCTCCCTCTCATCAGATATTGCCTCCTACTTCTCTATGATTTTACCACAAAGTTATTCAAAAGGAGCTCCCTCCACCTCCCTTTTCCCCTAAAAAGCTTTGTCCATATTCCCTCTTATCTTCTACTTCTTCCCTCAACCCTAAGAAAACAAAAAATCTTCTCTACTCCCTTCACTGATGTTCATGACCCCTCTTACCTCCAAGTCACTGTCTACCAAATTTATCTCCATCATTCTCTTTGGCATCTCCAATCTCTTCCTCTCTACTTGATCTTTTTTCCCCCTTTTGAACTCTACAATACAGCAATCCCTCCACAACCTTAAGATCGCTTCAGACCAAATCTTAGTTATTCCTCTCTGAAAAAGCAGTCTAGCCTAGTGATAAGGGAGTGGAATCTGCAGCCAGACTTCCTGGGTCCAAATTCTGGCTCCACAATTTAGTAAACTGGGTGATCTCAGGCAAATTAGCCTTGCTTTGCCTCAGTTCCCTGATTTGTAAAATCGGAACAATAATAATAGTACTTTCCCATAGAATTTTGTGCGATTGCAAGAGTTAATATATACAGCAAATTTAAAGTGCTTAGAATAGTGATTGTCACAGAGTGCTTGCTATTCCTGTTAACTATTTTAATTTATCTTTAAACATTTTTTTCAAAATTTCAGTTTCAGTATATACAAATTATGACTCCCCAAACTGGGAAGAATTAGAAAAGTTAGGGAGAAGGGAATGCGGACAAGTAGTAATAGAAAAGGGAAATGAGTAGGAGACAAAGTATACATTTCTGCAGTGCAATCAGGGGGACATAAAAGAAGCAGAGGGAAAGCAACCCAGGCCTTAGAATTATATTCAGACATCTGAGAAGGAGGGAATCGAGATACAGGCAAGAAGATCTGACAGCACGTTTGGTAGGAAGAAGAGTTGAAACAAATTAATTCTAAATGGGGTCATTTTTAAAGGATTCCCCAAAAGATTTTTTTCATCTAGAACTTCCAGGGGTCTATGCTTCTCTGAGATCTGCAGCTTGAGAAAAAAGAAACTGAGTCATAACACCTGAAAGGCTGTGAGCATTTGAATGGTAGACTAGACAACGAGGAGCACTGTTACCATCTACTAATGTGCACACAACCAGCATTAAAGTGAAACAAGGTGATAAGCCTCTCCTTGAAACCTCAAGTGGGGAGAGGAGAAAGAAGGAAATCCTGAGCAATTTCTTATGAGCAATGTACGACAAATGACACTAATTGGGCAGTCCTCTGTATTGGTCATTTATAATGTGAAAAAAGCCCTTGTAAGTCCATCTCTTAATGTGCCAGAGTCATCGTCTCAGTTTAATGCATTTAAAATCCATTTATAAGGGCTTCTGGGTGCACTCATGGGGTCAGTGCTTCTAAATCTGGATGCCTAAAGTTGTAAGTTCATCAAATATGACCTCTATTAAAGACATTTTGAGGAACCTTGCCCTCAAAGTTGGAGAAGGACCTATATGCTCCATTTCTTGCCTACTTTAACCACTTATCAGTGATTTCGAATGATGTCAGAAGAGGTGATGGTAGCACTACACATGCATTCAGGATAAAGTACACTTGTTGCTTGATTTTCACTTATGGTAAGGAATTTTTAAAATATATATTCTCCAGGAACACATTATATAAAAAAGAGACCTACTTATATCCTTCATCTGGCTGTTGATTGGGCCTCATCTTGTCCATTTATCCTTCAACTACTTAGTTTTAATGGGTCTTATGCATAAAAATAAACAGGAAGCCTTAGCTGGTGCTGTACTCCTCCATGCTGTCTGGATTCCAGAATTCTACTGATTTCATATTCATAACAGAATGATCAGTTTTGTCTGTGAAGCTACACTCACACATTAGTGTTCCTGAGTTCCCATTTCCACCATTTCTTCTCACAGACAACTTAACCCAACCTTAAAACTGCCAGGTTGCAGGCAAAGGAGAGAGGTGACATACTTGTCAGAGAACTTTTACTTATAATCCTGCTTTTCCTCAATCCATTTCCATTATTGCAATCATCTTCATCAAGTGCGTAAATCTACTTGTATAAACAAAAAAGCTACATATATTCCTGGTCCCTAAAAGAACTCAATTCTCAGTTAATTTTCAAGTTAAATGTAGTACATGGAATATTGTTTAATGTCTTAACTTGCCGGTGCTAAAGTAGAATTGATAATATTGACAGTGGACAGGAGAGCCAAGGAGACCCTGAAGTACATACACTATATTCTTCATTAGAAATTTCTATAAATGCAAACATGTTCTAAGTTTCTGTGAACAGTAATTTATGTAGGTTATAAGAGATATGGAAAAACTAACAGGAAATAGGCTTCCAGAAAGAAAGTTGTTCAAATAATGGAAACCTGAACAGTATACATTTACAATTAAGTGAGTTACATCCCCATAAACAAGTGGAGAAAAATGTAGGAAAGGGAGACTAATTCTCCTCCCCACTTTCACCAACTAGAAAGCTGATTTCTCCTTTGCTTACAATTAGAGTCACCCATTTTCTGTTTTGAAAAATGATTATGAAAATAATTTCCTGTCAGAACTAAAAAGAAAACTATGGCTTGTGGTGTGGAATTCAGGTGATAGTATTGGGAGCAGTTTCACTATAGTTTTGGCTTTACTAATATTACTGAATCAAATTCAGTTTAATGGAAACCTTAAAGTAGGAGAAATACTGTCTTGCACTGTAAGTAAAAGAAAGCTCCCTGCTCTCTCCAATGACCTACACCAAATAGAATAATTTGCTTTTAAAAATTCATTTATATATACAATATTAGGTTGAGCCAAGTTACCAAGCCAAGGGACTACTTGGGGTCTATGGCATGGTAGAAGAACAATTATTAGGGTAGCACCACTAAGTGATGGAACTTGTTTCCACTATGAACTCACCTTTTCCAGACATCCTGCTTATCTTGCCCTGCTCCCCAGCCTGGCCCCAGTGAATCATCACATTTTATTCTCACTACTCTCCTACAAGTCAAACTGTTATAGTCAATATCCTCAAAACCTGAATTTCTCTTCCATGCATGCCTTCAAGCCTTTGTGTATGCTGTTACTCGGCTTAAAATTATCTCGCTCAGCTTATGAAAATCTATCTTCCAAAGTATTCGGTCAGTTTTAAAGTCTTCCCTGACTGCCACAGGCAGAGGTGACAATACCTTCTCCGAAAACCTATAGAACACATTTCCATCATAAACATTTCTTACATTTTTTTCAAGATCAACATTTAGACAGCAAATATTTGTTGCATTCCTACTGTACACAAGATATTCTATTAGGCATTGTGCAGGGTATGTGTTTAAGTGCTGAAAGCTGTGCAGTTCTAGGAAGTGACAAATCATTGGCCATCTCAGAGATATATAATTGAGCGGCATATTAAAATTGATGAAATCTTGCTCAGAAGCTTATATTTCTTAGGCATCCCTTTAAAGGAGACAAATTTGGTTTGATATTAATATCTCAAGCACATTCTTATTTCAGTTTGGATCAACTCTTATTACTCAAACTTAATTTTTTTTTGTGTTTTTAAATAAAACTGATGAATTCAAGTGTCTGTATATCAACAGAAAAATGATCCCTTCTGCATAAGTAAGTGCATTGTATTAACGTGTGCATAATGTAAAATCAATAAATAATGAATTACCACTGATTGTAATTGAATGTTTTCATAATTTTATTGTCAGCCATGATAAATAATCAGTACATTTATACTGCATTAAATTAATTAGTGTGTCATTTCTATTACGTACATCAGCAGTGAATTAATGCAGTGACATCTGTTTTCAATGTTTTAAAGATGGGATATCCCTTATTAAGTAAAAGAAGGAGTTACTAGAGATGTTTTCAGTGATTGGCATTTATGGTGGTGTCTTCACAAAGATCTAATAGAGGCATTTATACTTCTTACAATAACTATATTTTAATCCATTATCAACTATGAGTAACAACACTCAGGCATAAACCCTTTCTTTCTGTTGAAATAAACTGAGGAACTCTTCTTTTGTTACATTGCTCTATCACACTGAAAGCTTATCAATTAGCAAGGGTAGCCTATTCCTCTGCCATACTAAGATGTTGCAGAGTAAAGATATAAACATAGTTTAATCAGGCCAAAAAGGAACAATGGAGAATTTTGTATTGAAGTCCACTTTGTAACATTTTGTAATCAGTCCTTTCACAAAAGCCATACTCATGTACTTTGTTAGTATATGAAGCAAATAATGATGAAGGAATTCTCATGTGGAATTATTTGATAAGGTCAATGAAACACTGCATTTTGTAAATGACAAAAAAATCTCTTAACTAAGGTAAGGTTGCCAGATTTAGCAAGTAAAAATACAGGATGCAATATTTGGGACATACTTACACAAACAATTGTTCATCGCTGATTTGAAATTCAAATTTAGCTGTGTTTCCCTTAACTTTACTGGCTAAATCTGGCAACCCTTACACAGGGGGAATCAGGGAAGGCTTCTCAGGTGAGGTGATCCTTGAGCCATCATGAAAGATCACTTGAAGTTAGCTAGGTGAAGAAAGTGGGTGGAAGGATGGGGCAAGATGTGTGAGGTAGAGGCATGAAGATAATAGTGAATATGGCTGGAGGATAGGAGTATGAGAGAGTGATGAAATATAGGGGTGAGCCCTTCAGATTATCTACAAAACTCAAACTTCACAATGATAAAAAAAAATGAAAGGGACGTTACTTTGCTTGAATTATCAACCCTTTTCTCCAAGTTCACAGTGAAGTCTGACAGGTGCAAACACAACAGCCGTTGTGCAAAAACAGTTGCTTAAAAGAATACAAAGCTCTGCTCTGTCCAAAATTCTTTCTCTTCTTTCAGAACCTTCAACAGGTTTCACCTTGCTCTGTGAGAGCCGATCAGCCTTTGATTTTCTCCAGTAAGGAATCTGATCACTTCTCTTCTTTGAACATGTCACATTCCACATTCTATGCAACTGTTTCCAGCGGTCAGGATGTCAGGTCGCAGTGTAATTTTATGGCTGGAGTAGGAAATTTGAGTGCTCCAAAAGGAAGTTTTTCACCAATAACTGATGGTTGATGAAAGAACCAAATACCCTTTAACGTAAACTGATGTTTGTATCCTATTTGGATACCGACTTCTGAAAAGTTTTGTTCTAAGCATGAACTGTTTTTCATCAAATTCATCAAATTTTACTCACTAAAATTTCTCACCATGAGGCTTTTACTGTAGCAAATCACACTTGTCTCTATTGTCCTGGGAGGGATCTTCATACAAGGTATAAATTCCCATTGTTATCACTTCTCACTAGGAATCTCAAAAATTCATTTAGAACTCAATAAGACATGCATATTCAAATAACTTATCTAAACTATGCATTCTGAGTCCAAAATGTCTGAAAAGGAAGAAAATGCCAAGTAGAAGATGTGACCTGCTCTTATATAAAAATGATGTCCTGCTATCATCATCAATAATGATTTGTAAATCATTCTGTTTGGAATATAAATACTAAATGTCTGCACAAAGGGTAATGTATGAAAATGAAAATGCTCTGTATTTTATCATATGAATTTTTTATCTTTTTCTAATTCCTTATTTGGTTTTAATTTCATACATATGCAAAAAAGTAATCTAAAACAGAGTTTCAATTCTCTTGTAAGCTATGGACAATGTCTTCAACACAAAAACATTCACACATACACACACACATACATGCCTCCATCTTCTCTTCTCCCACAAACACACACTCATTCTACCACTACCATTAAAATCTCAATCATAGGTAACTAGTGGTGTACCTTTATCTTTAGTGCAAGCAAACAAAAATTTCCATTTTACTGCTTTACTGCAAGAGACCCATCCGGGAGTTACCGCCATCTAGTGACAAGTAGGGGTATTTAATCCTTTTATTTTTCAAAACTAAATTGCCTAAAACTTTTAAAAGTAAAAGAAAATGGAAATAAACAAGAAAATCAATAGAAAGACTCTGAAAGAACTCTTCAGTCTATAATACAGCTGCCACAGCATTGTTTGACTGTAAATGAAGGTAATTATTTTTGTTTGCAAATAAATTGGACTTCCTCCAGGTTTCTAGCATGTTAACATTTTACTTTGTGATGAAAATGTAAACTACATATTATGTGTTCCTGTGCATCTTAAACTTATGGAAATTCTATGCTGAAATAATATTTCTTTTTTATTGACTTACCAATTGTTTTCAATAATAATAATTTGCTATTTTTATAGAATGTGCTTACATACACAGCTCTTATCTTGAGAAGTTTCTGTGTGTGCAGGTTCCTGAGATGTTGTCACAAATGATTTCCTTGCATTCATGTCTACATAAATATTGCCTTGAAGGAAAAAAGTGTTAACATTTGGTCAAAATATTTTAGAATTCTTTCAGAAATAGGGTATTAAATAAGTTATGCTAAATATATCTGTAAAATCTAGCTGTGTAAGAGTAAGAAAGTTTTTTTTTAAAAAAAAACAGTGCCCTACTATCGTTTTTCAGGGTCACACACACAGTAACCTCAATCTGGAAAGTGACCTCTTGTTTAAACTAGGAAACACAGAGGTACTGCAGGATTTCTGTTCAGACTTCTTAACCATCAAATGCAGCCCTATTGACTACAAATGGCAACTTCCGCATAATGCCCACATTTTATAAAGAACTAGTATTTAGTGTCAAATAGTGCTTATTTAAAAACCATCTGTCCTAACTTTTTAAAAATACAAAGAACTATGTATAATATTTTTAGTTAGTTCACTTTTTCATAAGGAACAGGATAAAAATATTTACCATGGATACTGATCACTCCAAATGATCAATTTAATCACTTCAATCAGTTGAAGAACTGCTGGGGTGATTGGGCCAGTTCTTTTGTCTCTGCCAGTAAGGAAAACCCTTAAATATGAATGGGTAGGTTCTGGGTCTCTAGGTTAGCAACCACTTTTAATTTCACAGAGTCACTGGAACAAAATCTCATTAATCTGTCTTGTAAAAAGTAATAGAGGTCACATTAAAATGTGTGTGATATAACCATTTCTCCATCTGGGCTAGAAAGGAAAACAAAAGTAACAGTAGATTTCTGAGGCTTAGCTCTTTCATAATTTAATATCGAATTGTATTCAAGAAGTGTCAGAGTAATATAGCTGAGTCCTAATATTAGAAATGTAAAGATTAAGGCATCAGTTGATGCCTTAGAAATAGACATCAACTAATTAATTGGAATATTTGGTCTATGGTTGGAGTATGTTTTAAATGATTTTGAATTAAGTACATACAATGCTGATTCAATTATGTTGTTATTTGAGAATTATAAAAATTTATTTTCTGTATTTAAAAGACAATCTATTTGCATCATGTAAAATATTCAAAGCAATATAAAATAGGCTTTGCTCCTGGTCATCTTTCTCTGTTTTCATATTCATGATTTTATCCCAGAAGTGTAATCTAAGTTGAGAGACAGTTAATGAGTGCCTGTGTTATATCCTGGGTATTACATAACTCTGCTTTAATGTATGCAAATAAAGAACATGATAGGAATTATATAATGGTTTCAACATTAAGAAAATCCAAAATCTTTTATGATTAATGTGAAAATTAATAGGTCATTAAAATGATTAATTTGAGTAAGCACAGATACCTCAAACATCAGAAGTACATTTTCCCAGTTTGATGCCTCAAGTGGTCATTACTTCATCTGTATTATGGGAATCTTAAATTTTAAAAAAGGGTAAAATTTCCTAAGTAAGATATTTAATATAGCAAGAGGAATCATTAGAAGCAACATTTTGCTTTAGTTAGAGAGATTAAAAAAAACATTATCTGGTGTCCAGAAATCGTCAGTCAGAATGTTACAGTAGAAATTTTTTTTTTTTTTTTTTCCTTGCGTTATGCGGGCCTCTCACTGTTGTGGCCTCTCCCATTTGCGGAGCACAGGCTCCGGACGCGCAGGCTCAGTGGCCATGGCTCACGGGCCCAGCCGCTCCGCGGCATGTGGGATCTTCCCGAAACGGGGCACGAACCCGCGTCTCCTGCATCGGCAGGCGGACTCTCAAGCACTGCGCCACCAGGGAAGCCCTACAGTAGAAATTTAAAGGACATTAAATAAAAGGTTAATTTCTCCAAATATTCATGTTAGTTTCTTCAATTCTGAGCTAGATATTTTGCTTCCCATTTAAAATGCATGTTTTGGGTTTCCCTCGTGGCAGAGCGGTTAAGAATCCGCCTGCCAATACAGAGGACACGGGTTTCAGCAACTAGAGAAAGCCCGCACACAGCAATGAAGACCCAACACAGCCAAAAATAATAAATAAAAATAAAATAAATAAAATTTTAAAAAATAATAAAGTATATAAAATACATGTTTTGAATTCATTCAGCATTTCTTATTTAAAGTCAGCAAGTAGGTAAGGGGTTAGGCTACAGTAATCCATCAGAGGAAAACCTCCCATGTGTAAACTCAGGAATAGGAGATTTTGTTGTAGTGTCAGGAAAAGCAGTAAGGCCCTGTATTATTGTATCATGTGGCATAATAAGGCAAGAATTAGACAGAGAGGTAATTCTTAAATTTAACACAAAGACAACAAATTTAAACTCAGACAACTCTGATTGTCTACATAACCTGAGGCAATTAAGTTCAGAAAAAATTTTGACCTGAACTCATTGACTGAGATCCCAGGAGAGAAGCTGTATTTTTTTTTTGAGCTATACAATTTTTAAATTTATTTTTTATAGAGCAGGTTCTTATTAGTTAACTATTTTATACGTATTAGTGTATATATATCAATCCCAATCTCCCAATGCATCCCACCACCATCACCCTGCCTCTGCTTTCCCCCCTTCGTGTCCATATGCTTGTTCTCTATAACTTTGTCTCTATTTCTGCCTTGCAAACTGGCTCATCTGTACCATTTTTCTAGATTCCACATATATGCATTGATATACAACATTTGTTATTCTCTTTCTGACTTACTTCACTCTGTATGACAGTCTCTAGGTCCATACATGTCTCTACAAATGACCAAATTTCTTTCCTTTTTATGGCTGAGTAATATTCCATTGTATATATATACCAAATCTTCTTTATCCATTTGTCTGTCAGTGGGCATTTAGGTTGCTTCCATGACCTGGCTATTGTAACTATTGCTGCAATGAATATTGGGGTGCATGTGTCTTTTTAAATTATGGTTTTCACTGAGTATATGCCCAGGAGTGGTATTGCTGGGTCATATGGTAATTCTATTTCTAGCTTTTTTTAAGGAAACTCCATATTGTTCTCCATAGTCGCTGTATCAATTTACACTCCCACCAACAGTGCAAGAGGGTTCCCTTTTCTCCACACCCTTTTCAGCATTTGTTGTTTGTAGATTTTCTGATGATGCCCATTCTAACTGGTGTGAGGTGATACCTCATTGTAGTTTTGATTTTGCATTTCTCTAATAGTTAGTGATGTTGAGCAGCTTTTCATGTGCCTCTTGTCCATCTGTATGTCTTCTTTGGAGAAATGTCTATTTAGGTCTTCTGCCCATGTTTTAATTGGGTTGCTTGTTTTTTTCATATTGAGCTGCATGAGCTGTTTATATATTTTGGAGATTAATTATTTGTCCATTGATTCATTTGCAAATATTGTCTCCCATTCTGAGGGTTGTCTTTTTGTTTTATTTATGGTTTCCTTTGCTGTGCAAAAGCTTTTAAGTTTCAATAGGTCCCATTTGCTTATTTTTGTTTTTCTTTCCATTTCTCTAGGAGGTGGGTCAAACAGGATCTTGCTGTGATTTATGTCATAGAGTGTTCTGCCTATGTTTTCCTCTAAGAGTTTTATACTGTCTGGCCTTACATTTAGGTCTTTAATCCATTTTGAGTTTATTTTTGTGTATGGTGTTAGGGAGTGTTCTAATTTCATTCTTTTACATGTAGCTGTCCAGTTTTCCCAGCACCACTTATTGAAGAGGCTGTCTTTTCTCCATTGTATATACTACTTGCCATAGATTAGGTGACTGTAGGTGCGTGGGTTTATCTCTGGGGTATCTATCCTGTTGCATTGATCTATATTTCTGTTTTTATGCCAGTACCATATTTTCTTGATTACTGTAGCTTTGTAGTATAGTCTGAAGTCAGGGAGCCTGATTCTTCCAGTTCCGTTTTTCTTACTCAAGATTGCTTTGGCTATTCAGGGTCTTTTGTGTCTCCATACAAATTTTAAGATTTTTGTTCTAGTTCTGTAAAAAATGTCATTGGGAATTTAATAGGGATTGCATTGAATCTGTAGATTGCTTTGGGTAGTAGAGTGATTTTCACGGTATTGATTCTTCCAATTAAGAACATGTTATATCTCTCGATCTGTTTGTGTCATGTTTGATTTCTTTCATCAGTATCTTATAGTTTTCTGAGTACAGGTCTTTTGCCTCCTTAGGTAGGTTTGTTATTAGGTATTTTATTCTTTTTTGTTGCAATGGTAAATGGAATTCTTTCCTTAATTTCTCTTTCTGATTTTTCGTTGTTAGTGTATAAGAATGCAAGAGATAATTAATTTTGTATTAATTTTGTATCCTGCAACATTACTAAATTCATTGATTAGCTCTAGTAGTTTTCTACTGGCATCCTTAGGATTTTCTAGGTATAGTATCATGTCATCTGCAAACAGTGACAGCCTTGCTTCTTCTTTTCCAATTTGGTTTCCTTTCATTTCTTTTTCTTCTCTGATTGCCATGACTAGGACTTCCAAAACTATGTTGAATATCAGTGGTGAGAGTGGACATCCTTGTCTTGTTCCTGATCTTAGTGGAAATGCTTTCAATTTTTCACCATTGAAAATGATGTTTGTTGTAGGTTTGTCATATATGGCCTTTATTATGTTGAGGTAGATTCACTCTACGCCCAGTTTCTGGAAAGTTTTTATCATAAATGATGTTGAATTTTGTCAAACCCTTTTTCTGCATCCATTGAGATGATCATATGGTTTTTATTCTTCAATTTGTTAATATGGTGTGTCATATTGATTGATTTGCATATATTGAAGAATCCTTGAATCCCTTGGATAAATCCCACTTGATCATGGTATATGATCATTTTAATGTGTAGCTGGATTCTGTTTGCTAGTATTTTGTTGAGGATTTTTGTTTCTATATTCATCAGTGTTACTGGTCTGTAATTTTCTTTTTTTGTAGTATCTTTGTCTGGTTTTGGTATCACGATGATGGTGGCCTCATGGAATGAGTTTGGGAGTGTTCCTTCCTCTGCAATATTTTGTAAGAGTTTGAGACTTGAGAAGAGTTTGTTAACTCTTCTCTAAATGTTTGATAGAATTCACATGTGAAACCATCTGGTCCTGGACTTTTGTTTGTTGGAAGATTTTAAATCACAGTTTCAATTTCATTACTTGTGATTGGTCTGTTCCTATTTTCTATTTCTTCCTGGTTCAGTCTTGGAAGTTTATACCTGTTTAAGATTTTGTCCATTTCTTCCAGGTTGTCCATTTTATAAGCATAGAGTTGCTTGTAGTTGTCTCTTATGATGCTTTGTATTTCTGTGGTGTCCATTGTAACTTCTTTTTCATTTCTAATTTTATTTATTTGTGTCCTCTCCCTCCTTTTTTTGATGGGTCTGGCTAAAGGCTTATCAATTTTGTTTATCTTCTCAAAGAACCAGCTTTTAGTTTTATTGATCTTTGCTATTGTTTTCTTTGTTCGTATTTCATTTATTTCTGCTCTGATCTATATGATTTCCTTCCTTCTGCTAACTTTGGGTTATATTTGTTCTTCTTTCTTTAGTTGCTTTAGGTGTAAGGTTAGATTGTTTACTTGAGATTTATCTTGTCTCTTGAGGTAGGATTGTATTGCTATAAACTTCCCTCTTAGAACTTCTTTGGCTGCATCCCATAGATTTCGGAGCATTGTGCTTTTGTTGTCATTTGTCTCTTGGTATTTTTTTATTTCCTTTTTGATTTCTTCAGTGATCTCTTGGTTATTTAGTAACGTATTGTTTAGCCTCCATGTGTTTGTGTTTTTTACGTTTCTTCCCCTGTAATTGATTTCTAATCTCATAGTGTTGTGGTCGGAAAAGATGCTTGATATGATTTTAAATTTCTTAAATTTACTGAGGCTTGATTTGTGACACAAGATGTGATCTATCCTGGAGAATGTTCTGTGTGCACTTAAGAAGAAAGTATAATCTGCTGTTTTCAGATGGAATGTCTTATAAATATCAGTTAAATCTATCTGGTCTATTGTGTCATTTAATGCTTGTGTTTCCTTATTAACTTTCTGTCTGGATGATCTGTCCATTGGTATAAGTGAGGTGTTAAAGTCCACCACTGTTATTGTGTTACTGTCGATTTCCTCTTTTATAGCTGTTAGCAGTTGCCTTATGTATTGAGGTGCTCCTATGTTAGGTATATATATTTATAATTGTTTTATCTTCTTCCTGGATTGATCCCTTGATAATTATGTATTGTCCTTCCTTGTCTCTCATAACATTCTTTATTTTAAATTCTATTTTATCTGATATGAGTATTACTACTCCATCTTTCTTTTGATTTCCTTTTGCATGGAAAATCTTTTTCCATCCCCTCACTTTCAGTCTGTATGTGTCCCTAGATCTCAAGTGGGTCTCTTGTAGACAGCATATATATGAGTCTTGTTTTGTATCCATTCAACAAGCCTGTAACTTTTGGTTGGAGCATTTAATCCATTCACATTTAAGGTAATTATCAATATGTGTTTTCCTATTACCATTTTCTTAATTGTTTTGGATTTGTTTTCGTAGGTCTTTTTCTTCTCTTGTGTTTCTCACTTAGAGAAGGTCTTTAAGCATTTGTTGTACAGCTGGTTTGGTGGTGCTTAATTCTCTTAGCTTTTGCTTTTCTGTAAAGCTTTTGTTTTCTCCATTGAATCTGAATGAGATACTTGCTGGGTAGAGTAATCTTGTTTGTAAGTTTTCCCCTTTCATCACTTTAAATATATCGTGCCACTCCCTTATAGCTTGTGGAGTTTCTGCCTTGAAATCAGCTGTTAACCTTATGGGAGTTCCCTTGTACATTATTTGTTGTTTTCACTTGTTGCTTTCAATAATTTTTCTTTGTCTTTAATTTTTGTCAGTTTTATTACTATGTGTCTCGGTGTGTTTCTCCTTGGGTTTATCTTGCCTGGGACTCCCTGCACTTCCTGGACTTGAGTAGCTATTTCCTTTCCCATGTTAGGGAACTTTTCGACTATTATCTCTTCAAATATTTTCTGAGGTCCTTTCTCTCTGGCTTCTCTTTCTGGGACACCTATAATGAGAATGTTGGTGCATTTAATGTTGTCCCAGAGGTCTCTTAAGCTGTCTTCATTTCTTTTCATTCTTTTTTTCTTTATTCTGTTCTGTGGCAGTGAATTCTACCATTCTGTCTTCCAGATCACTTATCCATTCTTCTGCCTCAGTTATTCTGCTATTTATTCCTTCCAGTGTATTTTTCATTTCAGTTATTGTATTGTTCATCTCTGTTTTTTGTTCTTTATTTCTTCTAGGTGTTTGTTCTTTAATTCCTCTAGGTCTTTGTTAAACATTTCTTGCATCTTCTCAATCTTTGCCTCAATTCTTTTTCCAAGGTCCTGGATCATCTTCATTATCATTATTCTAAATTCTTTTTCTGGAAGGTTGCCTATCTCCATTTAGTTGTTTTTCTGGGGTTTTATCTTGTTCCTTCATCTGGTACATAGTCCTCTGCCTTTTCATTTTGTCTATCTTTCTGTGAATGTGGTTTTCGTTCCACAGGCTGCAGGATTGTAGTTCTTCTTGCTTCTGCTGTCTTCCCTCTGGTGGATGAGGCTATCTAAGAGGCTTGTGCAAGCTTCCTGCTTGAAGGGACTGGTGGTGGGTAGAGCTGGGTGTTGCTCTGGTGGGCAGAGCTCAGTAAACCTTAATCTGCTTGTCTTCTGATGGGTGGAGCTGAGTTCCCTCCCTGTTGGTTGCTTCGCCTGAGGTGACCCAGCAGCCCCTCCTTCGTGGGGCTAATGGTGGACTCCATGAGGCCTCACACCAAGGAGTACTTCCCGGAATGAGAAACTGCATTAAGAATTTGGGAAGCTCTCAGAAATGAAAATCTCACTATAAAACTAAAAATAATCCCCAAGTACCAGAAAAGGACAGTGAATCTAAAGATTATGTTACGTTATAAGGAGCTTTCAGATGAGCTCAGATTATAAAAGCTCAGACTGTAAAAGGAGGCATACAAAAGATGGAAAAATAAACACACTCAAGGAGAAATATCTTTAAATGACACATTTATATACTATTAGGAAGGTTCAAGCCAAGGAAGGGATAACAACTATAAAATTAGAAGAACAATGTAAAATCTCCAAACGTGCCTTTTAAAAAAATTATATTTGGAACAAGAACAAAAACAGGCTACACTGATGTGTTTCTCAGAATTGGGATGTTTACTTAAAATGCAGATTCATCCCTGTGTGCTAAATGAATCCATATCTCCAGGAATCTGCGTTTTAATTAACTGCTCAGGTGAATCTGTTTAATTTATTAAAAGTAGAAAGTGAATATAGTTTTAAAAGTCAAACAATGCTAAAAGGCCCTCAGTAAATAATAGTCCCCCAGCCAATCTATTCCCAAACCCTTAAACTTCCTCCTAAAAGGAAACAACTTTCATATATTTTAGTTATCTCTACTGGCATTTACCTCCACGTTCCTAAATCATATGCTTATATTGTTATTTCTTGATTAATCAGTTTTAAGTATTTCCCTTTGACTTCCTCTTACAGTTAATTAGGTTTAGGATCCTTCCACTTCCACCCTTATACTTCCCCTCCCCCACACTCCCAGTATAGTTATATCACAGTTTGGGGAAAATCAGTATTCATTGTTTACATTGGTATGATCATATTCATCTCTTTCAGAGTTGAGCCAATAGTAAGTATATTGTGATACATTTCTTTTCTCTAACAACTTCTTGTTTCCCCAAATGTTGATAATTGCCTCATATATGCTTAGATTTTTATGTACTTATTACTAATTCTATCCAAACACCCCATCACTGTCTCAATACTTTTTTCCATATAAGCAAACATGTCAAATAATTTCTCAGTTCATATTTTCCCAGAAGACTTCCCTCCTTGAGCCCTTTATCTTTCTGCTCTGTTTTAGGTTAGTTTCATTCCAAGTCGGTTGCATGTCTATTGTTCTGGGAATTCCCTTTGCCATCATCCTGTGTTGAATCCCCTCTTCCTTTAATCCTCTTATTTCCTAATTTACTCCTTTTTTTTGGTAGGCCATATCCTCAGTCACTTTCTGAGTACTGCATGGAAGGTACTTTTTATGTCCTGGCGCATCTGAAAATAGCTTTATAGTTTTGTGGTGCCTCATTTTCAACAAGAATGGGAAGCCAAATATCATCAGCTATTTAAGGAAGACCCTTGCTATAAAAAACAGAGACCAAATTAAACAGAGAAAACATGGAGAGAGAAAAAAGAGTGCCAAGGCTGGAAACAGAATAAAACAGTAAAATATATAAATAATATGCTCAGACAGGTGAGAGAAGTTGTTGCAGCTATGAAACAAGAACAAAATACTATACAAATAGTAATCAGTTCTCAAGACTTAGATCCTGGAAGATTTAGATGTTTGACATAAAAAGAGAATCAGCTCTATAATCTCTCTTGTTGGTTAATATTACATTGTTGGATATAGCCTATTGTTCTCCAGGTTTAGTGTACCCGAAAAATCACCTGGAGACTGTAGGTTGAAAATGGTAGAATACACAAAGACATTTATCCACTCTTCCCTCCTAAAACCCTAGTAAAATAATATTAATGGGATTTTTTAAAGCTTTTATTGTGACAGAGATCAAAACAGAAAAAAGGGAAATTGGAGAAAATATAGACAAGGCTAGGAACAGAAGAAAAGTTTAAAAAAAAGTATAATTACTGTCCTAAGAGATAAGGGAAAATGTAAAAAGTGCATAGAGGTGTGGTAACTGACTTAGCATATGGCAGAGAGCATGCTCATAAGATCCCTTCTCACCAGATTATTCCTGCAAAGTCATTTCAGCTTCCTCAAAAAGCTTGTAAACCTCTCTTCTCTGTTCTTTGTGTCCATTAGTAGAGCTTGAAGACCCAGAAGCTTCAATATTAGCTGACTGAGCAGTAAAGCAAACAGATCCCCAAATGGCAGCATTTAGAATTCTTGAAGAACAGACATCTTAAAGTTGATGAAGTCTAATTTATTAATATTTTCCTTTATGGTTAGTGTTTTTTGTGTTCTGCTTCAGAAATCTTTGCTTACTCCAACTGGTAATGAAGATATTTTCCCATGTTATATTCTACAAGTTTTATCATTTTACCTTTCACACATATTTATATTTTCAATCCTCTTAGAATTTATTTCTTTTTTTGTTGATATATAAGGGTCTTTTTTAACATGGATATCAAAGTGACACATTTATTTAAGCAAAACATTCTTTCCCCAGTGCACTTAAACATTATCATTAATCATGGAACCATAAATGATTCTCTATTTCATTCCATTCCTCTCTTTGCCTATGCATGCACCAATATCATACTATCCTAGTCAAAGAGTTAAAGTATATTGATAGGTCTTGATATCTCACAATTTCATTTATTAACCCTCTTTGAGGTTGCTTTCCTTGACTATTCTAGGGCTGTTGCATTTCCAATATAATTTTGAAAAGCAGCTTGTTAGTTTCTATACAAAACTTGTTGGGGTTTTCATGGGGATCAAAATATAGGTTTGCAACTAATTGGCATCTTCACAATTTTGAGTCTTTCAATTCAAGAACATGGCATATCCCTCCATTAATTTTGGTTTTCCTTAATTTTTCTCAATAATATTTTAGAGCCTTCTGTGTAGGGTTATGCATATATTTTGTTAGATTTGTTCTTAAGTTGTTTTTTTTGTTTGTTTGTTTTTTTGCGGGGGGTACGGGGGCCTCCCACTGTTGTGGCCTCTCCCGTTGCAGAGCACAGGCTCTGGACACGCAGGCTCAGCGACCATGGCTCACAGGCCCAGCTGCTCCATGACATGTGGGATCCTCCCGGACCGGGGCATGAACCCATGTCCCCTGCATTGGCAGGTGGACTCATAACCACTGCATCACCAGGGAAGCCCCTGTTCTTAAGTATTTAATGCTGTTATAAAAGATAGCATATTTTCTCAATTCTAATATTGAATTATTTTTGTATATTGACCTTGTATCCAGAAAACTTTTAAAATTCACTTACTATTTATAACATATGTGTGTAGATGTTTTTGGATTTTCTCCATATATGAAGTGTCATGTGCAAATAATAATGCCCATATTTTTTCATTTCCAACTCTTTTACCTTTTATTTATTTTTCTTGCTTTATTGCATTGGTTATGACTTCCTGTACAATGTTGAATATAAGTGGTAATAGCAGGTATTCTTGTCTTATTGCCACCCTCAGGAAGAAGGCTTTCAATATTTCACCACTAAATACAATCTTTGCTGTAAGATTTTGTTTGATATACTACTTATGAGGTTAAGGAAGTGATTTTCTATTCCTGGTTTACTAAATGTTTGTGGGTTTTTAAAACATAGATGGGTGTACAATTTTAACTGTAATCCATCACTGAGATTGTCATAAGCTTCTTCTAATTTCTCCTTCTTTTCTCATTTCCCCTCAGTTGCTTTTTATCAATATAATTAAATTATAATAAATTGAATAATTTTTTTCTTTACAAAAAGTTTATTTTATTTTCTACTTCTGCATACCCCACATGCTCACCACCTAAAATTTAGTTTTCATCCATCACCATACCATTGATCCCCTTTACCCACTTTTCCTTCTCTCCAAACCCTCCCCCTCTGGTAACCACTATTTTGTTCTCTTCATCTACATGTTTGTTTTTGTTTGGTTTGTTCATTTATTACAAAAAGTTAATTTTTATTATTAGTATGGAGTCAATATTCAATAAGCTTATATTAAAGTATTTGGAAAAAATGTTAAATGTAGCATGGGAAGAGACAGTACTCTTAAAACTAGAGCTATCAAAATGTTGATATATTAATTGAATACTTTTTTGAATATCATTTTACCTTTTAATTCTTGGAATAAACCTAACCTGGCCATGGTGATTATCCATTTTATATATCACTGCAATCAATTTTAAAATATCTTAAAATAATTTTTATATGTATGTGAATCAGAGATATTGGCCTGTAATTTTTCTTTCTTATAATATCCTTGTCACATTTTTTTTGTGTTATTCCCATCACATAGACTGAATTGGTAAACATTCTCCCATTTTCTATTCTTTGAAAGAGTTTGTGTGACATTGGTGCTATTTCTTCCTTAAATGGTTTGAAAAATTTACTGTCATTTGGGACTGGAGTTTTGTGTGTGTGGAGGAGGGAGTTTTTAACTGCAAATACAATTTCTTTAATACATATAATACTATTCAGATGTCCTATTTCTTGTGTGTTTTGGTAAATTGTGTTTTTTCAAGGAAGTTTTCTATTTTATCTAAAATTGAAATTTATCATAATAAGTTTAAAATAAACTATCTTTAATATCTATAGGCTCCTTAGTGGTATTCTTCTTTTCATCCCTGATATTGGTGATTTGTCTTCTTTTTCTTTCCTGTCTTGAGCAGTTTTTCAAGGAGTTTATCAATTTTATTAGTCTCTGCAAAGAAGTAATTTTGATCTTTTGGATTTACTCTACTGTATGTCTCCTTTCTATTTAATTAAATTCTGCTTTTATTTTTATGATTTTCCATCTATTTTCATTGAGTTTAATGTGCTGTTTTTTTCCTAATTTCTTGAGATGGATACCTAGAATACTAAATAGATCTTTCCTTCTTCCAAACTCCTGCCATTATCTCTCATTGGTGAACACAGTCAGAAATCAGCCAACATATGAACCTGGGGAAAACAACCTCACAAGGTAACCCCTTTGTGATTCAGGCAGAACAAAGGAAGGGCAAAGGATGAATATAATAGCCCACAAGCAGATGTCTAATACAGAGTGTGAAATTTGGAGGAAACAGACTTGGGAGGGACAGGATAATGCTCTTTATCTTCTTAAAGGGTTGTTACATGGGAGAGGGACTGAATATGTTACGTGTGAAACCAGAGGTCCATACTAGAACTAATGGGGGAAATTACAGAAAAACAGATTGCAGCTCAGTATAAGAAAAAAAATTTTTTTTTAATTTATTTTATTTTTAGCTGCATTGGGTCTTCATTGCTGTGTGCAGGCTTTCCTCTAGCTGCAGCAAGCGGGAGCTACTCTTCCTTGTGGTGCACGGGCTTCTCATTGCAGTGGCTCCTCTTGTTGTGGAGCATGGGCTCTAGGCACATGGGCTTCAGTAGTTTTGGCTCACAGGCTCTAGAGCGCAGGCTCAGTAGTTGTGGTGCATGGGCTTAGTTGCTCCACAGCATGAGGGATCTTCCTGGACCAGGGCTCAAACCTGTGTCCCTTACATTGGCTGGCAGATTCTTAACCACTGCACCACCAGGGAAGCCCAAGAAAAAACTTTTAACAATTAATTGAGCCACACAAAAACAGAAGTGCTGGGCTTCCCTGGTGGCGCAGTGCTTGAGAGTCCGCCTGCCGATGCAGGAGACGCGGGTTCGTGCCCCGTTTCGGGAGGATCCCACGTGCCGCGGAGCGGCTGGGCCCGTGAGCCATGGCCGCTGGGCCTGCGCGTCCGGAGCCTGTGCTCCGCAAATGGGAGAGGCCGCAACAGTGAGAGGCCCGCATAACGCAAGGAAAAAAAAAAAAAAAAACAGAAGTGCTGAAGTGTAAGAAATCAGGTATTCTTGTAAATTTTTGGTTGGAAAGCATTTTGACAAAATCTATTCAAATCAGTATTCTTTCATTCAACAATTCTACTCTTAGGATTGTTTTCTATAGGTATTAGTGTAAATGTGCACCAAGAAGTATGAGCAAGGATAGTTACTGAACACTGCTTGCAATATAAAAGATTGGAAAAAACCTAAATGTCTATCAACTGTGAACTGACTAAATAAGTACATCCATACGATTACAATACAGTGCAGCCTTTTAAAATGTGGCAGATCTAGATTTACTGGTATAATGTCCAAGATGTATTATGTGAAAGAAGCAACATGAAAAACAGTTTCATAATCTGCTACCATTTAAATAGTATGCTATTATTTGTGTAAACTAAAGGAACACAAATTTACACAAATGTATATATGCCTTATTTACACAGTAAAGCTCTGGATGGATACACAGAAAACAACCAAGTGGTGGAAAAAGGAAACGTAAAAGAATAAGTTATCTGAATTTTCATGAACCAAATGAATTAGAACACTTTCACATTTCTAGTTACATTTTTATAGGTAAAATAAAGAAATATTAGCTGGATAATTGGGTAAATAGCAATTACTGGATCAATATAAACCACCAGGAAAGTCTCTGTATTGTGCCACAGACCTCTATCCTTCACTCTTCTCAGCATGGGTAGGAATGACTTGAATGAGAACATAGTTTACAAACTCAGCAATTTCCATTCTATCAGAAAACTCATAAAAATAACAAATACCTTGGATTGTTGGTCAGTGTTCAGGGCTCTTTTCAACCAAAGTAATCTATATTCCTTAAATAAGCATTTGGATAGAAACAGAACAGATAAGAGGAATTGCTATATTTGTCATCATTTCACATTTCAAATTGGAAATTTGACTATTATTATTTTCTCTATATTTGTTAAGAAAAGTGAATTTGCTGAATGCCAAGTCAAATGTGGATTGTTTATTTTCTTTAAACCTTAGGAAGAAAACTTATTACTTTTCATATTTGCCTGTAAGCATTTGAAGATTCTTTTTTATTTTAGGCATTTTCATCACAAAAATTGGTAAGTGAAACCAAGGTTTAGACTGCTTAATGGATCTATAACAACACCTTATTAGATAACATAAGAAATGTTAAAAATAAATATCTCAAGGACAACGATGTAAAGAGATTCAGTTCACCACAAAAACAAGGATTTGCAGCTCTATAGCTTGGTATATTAAACCAATCATAAAATATACACCTATGCCCCTGTTTTGAACCTAAGAAAAATCAGATTGGGGTGAAGGAAAGCAGCCACAGCATCCTTATTTCAAGACTGATGATTCTTTGAATTGCCTCATGTACTCATCACACGGTCAAAGTAGGACCTCACTGGTTGGCAGACCTATTTAGATTTAACTCTTACCAGTTGTAACTGTTTCTCAATGCAGACTCTCAGTACAGCAGAAGCAACAAAACACTTACAAGGAAGAGCCATCTATTCTTTCCTCGTGGGAGCATCAAAAGCCATTCAAGCAGAAAACACCTGGAAAAATAGATCTCTGTACAAAGCTTTTTAACATAAGTTGTTTGTCTCAAAGAACTATATACATAGAATAGTATAGGATTATTTTATTTACATAGCATTTTACATGTCACTTTTCCTCCCATCAAACCCTTTGAGTATACATGAGAGTATAATATAAGCCTTCTTGAGTTTTAGTCATTTGCTTCTATAGCCAGTAGGATGATGTTCCCAATAATGGTGTGGAAAAGAGCTGACCAGTGTAATATCAAAATCATGCTCTATACCTGCCATATATTTGGTTTGGCTTATAATATAGAGGTAAAAATAATACTGTGGATTGGGTTGTTTATTTTTTTGTTATTGAGCTGCATGAGCTGCCTGTAAATTTTAGAGATTAATCCTTTGTCAGTTGATTCATTTGCAAATATTTTCTCCCATTCTGAGGGCTGTCTTTTGGTCTTGTTTATGGTTTCCTTTGCTGTGCAAAAGCTTTGAAGTTTCATTAGGTCCCATTTGTTTATTTTTGTTTTTATCTCCATTACTCTAGGAGATGGGTCAAGAAGGATCTTGCTGTGATTTATGTCATAGAGTGTTCTGCCTATGTTTTCCTCTAAGAGTTTGATAGTTTCTGGCCTTACATTTAGGTCTTTAATCCATTTTGAGCTTATTTTTGTGTATGGTGTTAGGGAGTGATCTAATCTCATACTTTTACATGTACCTGTCCAATTTTCCCAGCACCACTTATTGAAGAGGCTGTCCTTTCTCCACTGTATATTCCTGCCACCTTTATCAAAGATAAGGTGACCATATGTGCATGGGTTTATCTCTGGGCTTTCTATCCTATTCCATTGATCTATCTTTCTGTTTTTGTGCCAGTACCATACTGTCTTGATTACTGTAGCTTTGTAGTATAGTCTGAAGTCAGGCAGCCTGATTCCTCCAGCTCCATTTTTTGTTCTCAAGATTGCTTTGGCTATTCGGGGTCTTTTGTGTTTCCATACAAATTGTGAAATTTTTTGTTCTAGTTCTGTGAAAAATGCCAGTGGTAGTTTGATAGGGATTGCATTGAATCTATAGATTGCTTTGGGAAGTAGAGTCATTTTCACAATGTTGATTCTTCCAATCCAAGAACATGGTATATCTCTCCATCTGTTTGTATCATCTTTAATTTCTTTCATCAGTGTCTTATAATTTTCTGCATACAGGTCTTTTGTCTCCTTAGGTAGGTTTATTCCTAGATATTTTATTCTTTTTGTTGCAATGGTAAATGGGAGTGTTTTCTTGATTTCACTTTCAGATTTTTCATCATTAGTATATAGGAATGCCAGAGATTTCTGTGCATTAATTTTGTATCCTGCTACTTTACCAAATTCATTGATTAGCTCTAGTAGTTTTCTGGTAGCATCTTTAGGATTCTCTATGTATAGTATCATGTCATCTGCAAACAGTGACAGCTTTACTTCTTCTTTTCCGATTTGGATTCCTTTTATTTCCTTTTCTTCTCTGATTGCTGTGGCTAAAACTTCCAAAACTATGTTGAATAAGAGTGGTGAGAGTGGGCAACCTTGTCTTGTTCCTGACCTTAGTGGAAATGCTTTCAGTTTTTCGCCATTGAGGATGATGTTGGCTGTGGGCTTGTCATATACGGCCTTTATTATATTGAGGAAAGTTCCCTCTACACCTACTTTCTGCAGGGTTTTTATCATAAATGGGTGTTGAATTTTGTCAAAAGCTTTCTCTGCATCTATTGAGATGATCATATGGTTTTTCTCCTTCAATTTGTTAATATGGTTAATCACATTGATAGATTTGCGTATATTGAAGAATCCTTGCATTCCTGGAATAAACCCCACTTGATCATGGTGTATGATCCTTTTAATGTGCTGTTGGATTCTGTTTGCTAGTATTTTGTTGAGGATTTTTGCATCTATGTTCATCAGTGATATTGGCCTGTAGTTTTCTTTCTTTGTGACATCCTTGTCTGGTTTTGGTATCAAGGTGATGGTGGCCTCGTAGAATGAGTTTGGGAGTGTTCCTCCCTCTGCTATATTTTGGAAGAGTTTGAGAAGAATAGGTGTTAGCTCTTCTCTAAATGTTTGATAGAATTCGCCTGTGAAGCCATCTGGTCCTGGGCTTTTGTTTGTTGGAAGATTTTTAATCACAGTTTCAATTTCAGTGTTTGTGATTGGTCTGTTCATATTTTCTATTTCTTCCTGATTCAGTCTTGGCAGTTTGTGCATTTCTAAGAATTTGTCCATTTCTTCCAGATTGTCCATTTTATTGGCATAGAGTTGCTTGTAGTAATCCCTCATGATTTTTTGTATTTCTGCAGTGTCAGTTGTTACTTCTCCTTTTTCATTTCTGATTCTATTGATTTGAGTCTTCTCCCTTATTTTCTTGATGAGTCTGGCTAATGGTTTATCAATTTTGTTAATCTTCTCAAAGAACCAGCTTTTAGTTTTATTGATCTTTGCTATTGTTTCCTTCATTTCTTTTTCATTTATTTCTGATCTGATTTTTATGATTTCTTTCCTTCTGCTAACTCTGGGGTTTTTTTGTTCTTCTTTCTCTAATTGCTTGAGGTGCAAGGTTAGGTTGTTTATTCGAGATGTTTCCTGCTTCTTAAGGTGGGCTTGTATTGCTATAAACTTCCCTCTTAGAACTGCTTTTGCTGCATCCCATAGGTTTTGGGTCGTTGTATCTCCATTGTCATTTGTTTCTAGGTATTTTTTAATTTCCTCTTTGATTTCTTCAGTGATCACTTCGTTACTAAGTAGTGTATTGTTTAGCCTCCATGTGTTTGTATTTTTTACTGCTCTTTTCCTATAATTGATATCTAATCTCATGGCGTTGTGGTCGGAAAAGATACTTGATATAATTTCAATTTTCTTAAATTTACCAAGGCTTGATTTGTGACCCAAGATATGATCTATCCTGGAGAATGTTCCATGAGCACTTGAGAAAAATGTGTATTCTGTTGTTTTTGGATGGAGTGTCCTATAAATATCAATTAAGTCCATCCTGTTTAATGTATCATTTAAAGCTTGTGTTTCCTTATTTATTTTCATTTTGGATGATCTGTCCATTGGTGAAAGTGGGGTGTTGAAGTCCCCTACTATGAATGTGTTACTGTCGATTTCCCCTTTTATGGCTGCTAGTTTTTGCCTTATGTATTGAGGTGCTCCTATGTTGGGTGCATAAATATTTACAATTGTTATATCTTCTTCTTGGATCGATCCCTTAATCATTATGTAGTGTCCTTCTTTGTCTCTTCTGATAGTCCTTATTTTAAAGTCTATTTTGTCTGATATGAGAATTGCTACTCCAGCTTTCTTTTGGTTTCCATTTGCATGGAATATCTTTTTCCATCCCCTTACTTTCAGTCTGTATGTGTCTCTAGGTCTGAAGTGGGTCTCTTGTAGACAGCATATATATGGGTCTTGTTTTTGTATCCATTCAGCCAATCTGTGTCTTTTGGTGGGAGCATTTAGTCCATTTACATTTAAGGTAATTATCGATATGTATGTTCCTATTCCCATTTTCTAAATTGTTTTGGGTTCGTTATTATAGGACTTTTCCTTCTCTTGTGTTTTTGTCTAGAGAAGTTCCTTTAGCATTTGTTGTAAAGCTGGTTTGGTGGTGCTGAACTCTCTCAGCTTTTGCTTGTCTGTAAAGGTTTTAATTTCTCCATCAAATCTGAATGAGATCCTTGCTGGGTAGAGTAATCTTGGTTGCAGGTTTTTCTCCTTCATCACTTTCAGTATGTCCTGCCACTCCCTTCTGGCTTGTAGAGTTTCTGCTGAGAGATCAGCTGTTAACCTTATGGGGATTCCCTTGTGTGTTATTTGTTGTTTTTCCCTTGCTGCTTTTAATATGCTTTCTTTGTATTTAGTTTTTGACAGTTTGATTAATATGTGTCTTGGCGTATTTCTCCTTGAATTTATCCTGTATGGGACTCTCTGTGCTTCCTGGACTTGATTAACGATTTCCTTTCCCATATTAGGGAAGTTTTCAACTATAATCTCTTCAAATATTTTCTCAGTCCCTTTCTTTTTCTCTTCTTCTTCTGGAACCCCTATAATTCGAATGTTGGTGCGTTTAATGTTGTCCCAGAGGTCTCTGAGACTGTCCTCAGTTCTTTTCATTCTTTTTTCTTTATTCTGCTCTGCAGTAGTTATTTCCACTATTTTATCTTCCAGGTCACTTATCCGTTCTTCTGCCTCATTTATTCTGCTATTGATCCCATCTAGAGTATTTTTCATTTCATTTATTGTGTTGTTCATCATTGTCTGTTTCATCTTTATTTCTTCTAGGTCCTTGTTAACTGCTTCTTGCATTTTGTCCATTCTATTTCCAAGATTTTGGATCATCTTTACTATCATTATTCTGAACTCTTTTTCAGGTAGACTGCCTATTTCCTCTTCATTTGTTAGGTCTGGTGGGTTTTTATCCTGCTCCTTCATCTGCTGTGTGTTTTTCTGTCTTCTCATTTTGCTTATCTTACTGTGATTGGGTTCACCTTTTTGCAGGCTGCAAGTTCGTAGCTCCCGTTGTTTTTGATGTCTGTCTCCAGTGGCTAAGGTTGGTTCAGTGCGTTGTGTAGGCTTCCTGGTGGAGGGGACTAGTGGCTGTGTTGTGGTGTATGAGGCTAGATCTTGTCTCTCTAGTGGGCAGGTCCACGTCTGGTGGTGTGTTTTGGGGTGTCTGTGGACTTATTATGATTTTAGGCAGCCTCTCTGCTAGTGGGTGGGGTTGTGTTCCTGTTTTGCTATATGGTTGGCATAGGTTGTCCAGCACTGTAGCTTGCTGGTCGTTGAGCGAAGCTGGGTGCTGGTGTTGAGATGGAGATCTCTGGGAGATTTTCGCCGTTTGATATTATGTGGGGCTGGGAGGTCTCTTCTTGACGAGTGTTCTGAAGTTGGCTCTCCCACCTCAGAGGCAGAGTCCTGACTCCTGGCTGGAGCAGCAAGAGCCTTTCATCCACTCGGCTCAGAATAAAAGGGAGAGAAAGTAGAGAGAATTAGTATAAGTAGGAGGAAATAGGAAAGAAAGAAAGAAAGAAAGAAAGAGAGGAGGGAAGGAAGGAAGGAGGGAAGGAAGAAAGAAAGAAAGAAGAAAAGAAAGGAAGAAGGCAAGAAGGAAAGAAAGGAGGGAGGGAGGGAGGAGGGAAGGAAGGAAGGAATGAGGGAAGGAAGGAAAAAATACAGAAAGAAAGAAGATACAGTAAAATAAAATAAAGTATAATAAAGTTATTGAATTAAAAAAATAATTATTTAGAGGAAAAAAAAAAGGGAAGGATAGAACCTTAGGACAAATGGTGGAAGCAAAGTTATAGAGACAAAATCTTACATAGAAGCATACACATATACCCTCACAAAAAGAGGTAAAGTGGAAAAAATCATAAAACTTGCTCTCCAAGTCCACCTCCTCAATTTGGGACGATTCGTTGTCTCAAAAAGGGAAGGAAGGAAGGAAAGATAGAAAGAAGGTAAAGTATAACAGAGTTCTTTAAATTAAAATTAATTATTAAGAAAAAAATTAAAAAAAAAAATGGTCGGATAGAACGCTGGGACAAATGGTGGAAGCAAACCTATACAGACAAGATCTCACACAGAAGCATACACATACACATTCACAAAAAGAGGAAAAGGGGAAAAAATCATAGATCTTGCTCTAGAAGTCCGCCTCCTCAATTTGGGATGATTCGCTGTCTATTCATGTATTCCACAGAGGCAGGGTACATCAAATTGATTGTGTAGCTTTAATCCGCTGTTTCTGAGGCTGCTGGGAGAGATTTCCCTTTTTCTTCTTTGTTCTCACAGCTCACAGGGGCTCAGCTTTCGACTTGGCCCTGCCTCTGCGTGTAGGTCGCTGGAGGGCGTCTGCTTTTTGCTCAGACAGGACGGCGTTAAAGGAGCCGCTGACTCGGGGGCTCTGGCGCTCTCAGGCCGGGGGCAGGGAGGGGCACGGAGTGCGGAGCGGTCCTGCGGCGGCAGAAGTCGGCGTGACGTTGCCCCAGCCTGAGGCCCGCCGTGTGTTCTCCCTGAGAAATTGTCCCTGGATCCCGGGAACCTGGCAGTGGCGGGCTGCACAGGCTCCCCGGAAGAGGGGTGGGGGCAGTGACCTGTGCT
>NW_006791464.1:3249694-3271193 GCF_000442215.2 Lipotes vexillifer
CAGGAATGCAAAAAATCCATAGAAAAATGTCTCTCAACACAAGGAAGGCTAGAGAAGAGAATATGAGGCTTTTTCAGATTTGGTAGTGAGTTTCAGTCTCTTCTTCAAAAGGTAGAAGATTCTGCAAACATATAAGATGGGCAAGAGAAATGCTAAATGACTGCTAACATCGACCTCAACATTGGCAAATTCATTGGCAGAACAATGTGGACAGATACTTGATTTCTTCTCAGGTCTTCATTCTTCCATCTTTGGTTGATTTCAACTTTCAGCTGTTAAAAATATAGAAAGAATAGTCCCAGGAATCATATAAAAAATTAACATCAACAAAGACCACAGCAGTAACCACAATAATAAAAATGTGTTTTGAAACAGAAGAGCCACTATGTTTTCCTGTGTCTCTATTTTGTGAATGAGGAACCCTGTATTAGAAGTCTTTCATCAGAATTTGCTTTTGGCTCTACTGTCTAGAATTGGATCACATGCCTTTTTCTGAAACTCACTAGTGTAAAGAGTATGAATTGACCAGAATTGGCTTAGTCAACTTAGGTGGATATGGAAATGACCACCAGAGGGTGCAGCGGGAATGGCAACTGACCTGGATTTGGAAGATGAGACACTGATCCCGAAATAACCAGGTTAAGTAGGAACTAAATAGTTGGTGGGAATGAAAGAAAGTTTTCTGGGTAGAAAACACAGCATAGGCAAAAGGTGGGGCAGGTAGAGAGTTTTTCCAAGAACATAAGGGAGTTCAATTTAAATGGAACTTTGATTTCAAGAATATAGTTACCAGTAATAAGACCAAAGAGGGAAATAAGCTTTAATCATGAAGAGTCAAGTATTAAGAATGTTTACATTTTCCTTAAGGCTATGTTTGTATAAATTTTATGCAACAATTCCAGTACAATTGATACCATAATTCCATGCAACACATATCCTGCACTAACATTAATTTGAAGATTTGGAACTACTTTCATAAAATTGATTCATACTTATTTCTTGAAGTCAGTCTTCTGTTGCCTTAACTGAGAATAAGTTGTTATTATTATATACTATCTTACTATCTTACAAGAGACTAAAATTCAACAACAGACCGATGTTTACAGGTAATGAGGGAATGGTATATATTAATGACAATAAAGCAGAAATGTTGGAAGTGATAATAACTTAGTAGTTCTTCAATAAATTTGTAGCCTGATGGTTTTATCACCTCTATAGGATATTGCATATTTCTTCCTCTTTCAAATACTTCTAAGACTCTTAATGAGAAATTTTGTTTTTTATTTGCCAAGCAATTATTTTGAGTTTCTGATCTTTTTTAAACCCCATTTGTAGTCCCATTGCATGGGTACAACAGGCAGGACAGCCCAGAATAATTTTAAGAATAAAAAGTTGTGACCCTGGTTATATTTTCAAGATGGTTTTAGTAGAAGACTCAAAAATTGAGGTTTTGATATTTATTCTCGTAAGTAATAAACATATGAAATATTTGGTCCAGATTATAAGACGTTTTGTTCTTCCTTCATTTTTATCCCATTACAATGCAGTAAGACATTATGTTCTGTGAGAGAACGGATCTCAATGATAATATCAAAGTGGGAAACATTTTTCAGAAGAAATCCCCTGAATCAAAATAAGTGAATAATATCTTAAAATACATACAGCTAAATTAAAAGTTACTTTTATTATAATCTGATACACAATAGGAAGTGGAAAAATTATTTTACAGTATCACACATACACTGGCATTCTTTACATTCTAAAGTAAGACACATTTGTAATTGAACACACTAGACAATGAGAATGTTTTATGATATGGAGCTTCTTGAAAGGAGTTGTTACCTTATCTGATTATAAGAGATTTTGGCTGTTTCATGTTTCCTCTTTACTGGGGGTCATAAGGGCATAAATATCATATGAAGCAAGAATAAATGGAGAAACGTAAGAAACTTTCACAGGATAGTCAAAGAGCCTAAACTATGACATGATAGGCATATATCTTAGAAACAGGCAGTTACTGTTGGGAACCAAATCACCTTACTGTGGTTAGAAGGAAAAGCAGATTTCCTTTTGCAAGTTGTTTGCCCTTCTGCGTTTGGGGGGAATGTCACAAAACTGCAGATAGTGGACTTTGAGAGAGAACAACATTTTTTTTTTTTTTTTTTTCCCAAAAGAAAGTCAGTTCTATGGATTTTGGAGAATTTTTTATCTTGAAAAAGTCTGCTTAGTGGGCACTTTAGTATTAGGTGATTTGATTAGCTCCCGAGGAGGAGAAAGATCATTTTAATTTCTTAGGCTTAAGGAAGTAACATTAATGTGCCATACTGATTTTTTACCCTCAGTTGGCCTGTCCTGCTCACCTTTTAGGGTTATGGAAGTTAAGTATTCATAACAGAAGCTCCAAGTAAGAATAAAAATTATGGTTTTGAATTAGATCATTCAGAACCCAAGTGTAGGAAAATTAGAAAGTACAGTGTATAGGAGACACAGGAACTGAAAATATGCTGCTATCACAGTGTCATTGCCTCTTCCTGTTTCATTTAGCATCAGTAATGAGTGTTGGGGACTACTGAAGAGAGAGAGAGCAGAGGCAGAGCCCAGGAAATTGTTCTAAGACATTAAAATGAAACGAAGTTAAACCAGAAAGTAATGAGAACATTTTACTAACATAATTCACCAAAATTGAAGGGGCTTTTTTTCCCATTCAAAATGAGCATCAGAAGATGCTCATTTTGGAGGGTGGGAGGGAGGGAGACAAAGAGGGAAGAGATATGGGAACATATATATATGTATAACTGACTCACTCTGTTATAAAGCAGAAACTAACACACCATTGTAAAGCAATTATACCCCGATAAAGATGTTAAAAAAAATAATAATACTGTGAAGTAGCTATTATATTAAAAAAGGAATCAATCCCAAACAGAAATTTAATAATATTTTCTCTTTAATAATAGCCCCTGTTTTGTTGTTGCTTGGGAAACATGAAGACTTACTTATAGCTATCATATAATATTGTTAGGAAAATTTAAGATCTGATGAAGCATTTTCAATCTATGAGAAGTGCCAACAGTGTAAAGCCTAGAAATGTAAAGAAATCCTGTCAGTCCTTAAGCCCTACTTAAGGGTCACTGAGATGGAGATTGACCTTGTTTGGGACACCTAAGTAGCATGTTACATATTGGTGCAAGTTATACTAAATTGCATTTCTTTGGACAGGGATATTAGATCTGCAAATTAAAATTCCAGGTGAAAAAGTGCTGTGTTGCCTTCTCCTAAAGAATTCATACTAAGGGCCTTTTTCCTCCCCACAGTGATTGTTGGTAAAAATTTTAACTGCATACATTTAAAAATACATTTTTTATGATAATGCTAACTTGTAAAAGTCAGTTTCCAAAATGTTTGTGAAGGGATTTGTAATTTTATAAATAGTTCAGCTATGTTTAGTTCTCTACCTGTAATTAAAAGTGATCCTTTAAATTCTACTGGAGATGCAATATTACTAGCACTGATAATTGTACCCTTGTTACCTAGTTCTCAAGTGAAGGGATGGCTCCTGTTTGCTTGATATGTTTACTCAGCTCCCACTAATGTGAATAAGCAATCTTCAAGGATAAGAAAAAAATTTATAGGTCTGGCATATGAAACACCAACTCAATAAGTTTAATTCTGCAAAGAGATGTGAAATTTTACCTGACAGTACAAGAACAGCAATTATAAGAGGCTCTGGTAAACTAAACAGAGGATGAAAGGATTGAAGTATGGGGAAACAATCTCTGTCAAATCCTGGCAAAGGTAACCACAATTTTGGTAATCTAGCTTGAAAATTTTTGATATTATTAATGTACTGCAATGTAATCACAATACTAAAGGACTATGAAACATGTTGTCAATTAAATTTAAAACTGTGATAAATACAAAGGTGCTAATTCAATCGTGTGGTGGAGCCCTTGTAGAATGGAAAACAACTTTGAACTCCCTTTTTCTCTATTGATTTCAAGTTTTTAAAATAAATAAAGCTTACAGGGTATATTTAGGATTCATTTTTTTTAAAACACAAGAGTAATTGGATTTCCAAAATCATCTTTAGAGGGAAGGATTTAGCTAGGTGAATAAAGTCTCTGGGCAACTCTGTCTCTACTCACATGGTGAGGGACTGAGTAAGTCAACCATTCCTTGGCCCTGAATGCAGGCTGTTGTTATCAATCCACAGAGAGGCTGAAGTAGAGCATATTCACCTACCAGGACTTGCTCAGCTTTGGAGCCGCTACAGTTGTAGCTATTCTCAACACCACTAAAAGAAGAGAATTGATTTTTTTTTCACTCACGCATAAACTCCTTTCTTTTTCCACTACCTGAGTATAAACTTTTTCTCATGAGAAGGAAAAATGCAGAAGTTAATTATGCTCTTAAGTGCCTATAATATAGGCATTTGTATAATCTAGCTCCAAAAAGATGGACTACATGAACTCACAGGGTTACTTCTCTTTACATTACAGTCTCTTTCTTCCCCAAAACACTCAAGTTCCCTCAATTTCCAGTTCTGCCCAAACTTCCTCAATCCTCATAACAAAAAACTGATGCTTACAGGTTTAAGAAAGTTACCACTTCACCACCTCTCACAGTATATTCAAAATGGAAAAACAATTGCATAGGTCAAAATTTTTTAGAAAACATAGTGAAGACTCAATTTGCAGCTAGATTTAGCTGGGATCTCCAATTGAGAACTTAGGCTATGTATTTTCTAGGAATCAGGCATATCTGGAGATATAAGGGAAGTGGTTTGGCCATGGATCTATTACATGTAAGTACTGGGGAAAATTCAAACTAAAAGAAGAGGGAATCAAAACACATAAAGACAGTACATGGGAATAGATAGGGAGGTACAATTCTGAGTATAGCCCCAAGGTTCTCATTCAGCATAGTCCCCTGGCTTATCTTCTGTGGACTCATGGCTGAGGTATCATACATGGAGAGTGCAATGAAAGAAAAAGAAGGAAAAGAGCTACTTCTTTAAGTCTTTAATAGTACCGAGCAGTGCTTCTCTGTACCTTCCTTAGGAGGGTATCACACCAATGAATGTAAAGGGTACTTCCTCTAGAGGGGTTAACTACTAAACCACAGAATGGACAAAATATTGGTGGGCTTCAGTGGGTATGAGTGTCTGTAGTAGGCATGGGGGTAACCTTACATGTTACAGATGTGCATACAAAGCACTTAGCACATTTTCTGATGCAAAATATGTGCTCAGAAAATACATGCTTAATGACACGGTTATTACTAATAGCAGCACCCTTGGTGTTATGAGCTGAAATGTGCACTCCCCAAAATTAAACTCAGAATGTGACTGTATTTTGAGAAAGGGTCTTTAAAGATGTAACTAAGTTAAAATGATGTCATTAGGGTGGACCCTAATCCAATATGAGGGTTATCCTTATACCTTATAATAAGAAGAAATTTGGACACAGACATACACAAAGGGAAAACACGTGAAGACACAGGAAGAAGATGGCCATTTATAAGCCAAGGAGAGAAGCCTGGAACAAATCCTTCCTCCACAGCCCTCAGAAGGAGCCAACCCTGATGACACATTGATCTCAGACTTGTAGCCTCCAGAACTATGAAAAAATTAATTTCTGTTGTTTAAACCACCCGGTCTGTAGTATTTTGTTATGGGCATCACTAATATAGTGGGCATTAGCAGCAACAGGATACATTATGCTAGCAAGCTGGAGGAAACAAAGAAAATGATGATAGTTGATATGACTAGTTCCTAAGCATTCATTTATTCATACATATTCATTCAATAAATATTGCTTGGTCATTATATGTGCCAGACATTATTCTAAGTGCTAGAAATGCAAAGCCCAACAAAGCATAGTCCCTACCAGAGAGGAGCTCATAGTCTTGTGTACGTGTGGTCATTTGGGAGTGAGAAAAAGAGGAGAGAAAGAAGATGAATGAGATGATGGAAAGGGCATAGGGCGTCAAATACGTAAATCAATTATTACAATTCTATAATCAACACTGTGAAAAGCGGATAAAGTTAGGCATAAGGTTTTATGGATGTACAGAAGCAAGCCATCTAACTCAAAATGGGGGTCAGGAGTTAGCTAGACAAAAATAGAGAGGAAGGGCATTGCTATTTAAGATACACCACCCCTTCTTCTTCTTCCTGATCTCTTGCAATAGTTATAGGAGAAGTGTCAGAAAAATTTAGTTTTGTTGCTCTTCTGATGATATAACTTTTCTCCTCAGGCTGGAATAACCTAGAAAGTTCAGGGATTTTACACATGGGCAGCAAAGTTCAGTTTTGTATTCAAATTAAAACTTGAAAGCTACACACACAATCACACACATTTGCAAATGCTAACAAGGCCCAGTTCATGAAGTGTAATCCTTGCTTTATAACGACTATATTGAACACTAAGAGAAAGATTAAAAATAAATTTCAACTCATATTGAAATGGTATAAATTTGTTTTTTATGATGTTTTTGCATCTGATTTGTATCTAGTTCACCACTATTCTAAATAGACTTTCATAAGTTTAGTGATGTGAAGTCACACAGAATGATACGTATATTAATGTTTTCTAATATCTCATTTCATGTACAAGTAGCACTCCTATGAAGTATGGAATCAATTAACATCTCTGTATATCAGTTTTCTGTCTATAAGAAAGTTGATATTTTTTCTCCCGGAAAAATGGCAAAATTGATTTCAGCACAAAATAGTTGTTCTAGTTTCATATTGTATTTGAACAGTGAATAATGTGGGCCTATGAACTGAAAAAGATGATAATAGCATCTTTGAACACATCAGAGGCTAAAGAAAGCAAATTTTAAAAAGGAAAGCATGACAGTAAAAATTAAGGTGTTATGTGAAATATACTAACATGCTATTCCAATTCAGTCACTTAGGCTCACAAAGATAATGATGATGTTTATGATGACATAATTATATTCAGCTAAAATATCAATTTTAATTCATCCATTTTCTTTACAAATAAAAAATCACATTTCTCTCTATTCTTAGGAGGAATGTAACCATTTAAAAATAGGTCTTCTTGCCAGTCTCCTTCTAATAACCTGCTTTAGGATGAAGAACTGAATGGTCATTCTTTGGGTCAAAGTTTTCACTGGATGCTTTGACTTCTGTGGAAGGCAGAATACTGGCAGCATGGCATGCTGGCTTTGGAACTGCTGGAGTTAGGCTTGTGGTATATTTGAACATATATTTTAGATATAGACTGGCAAGATTTTTTTTACTTAAGATCCTAACCCACCATAATAATTTGTCCTTTTTGGGGACAGACTCTATTCATTATGAAAGGATAGAGTATGAAAACAGCTGAAATCTTGCAAAACAGTCCATTTCAGACAAAACTCTGGCAGCTTTGTACTCTTGCAGACTCTGTCAAAAAACCTAGAAACAAAATGAATGCTTGCCCCAATCTGATTATGGAGATCAGACTTAGTATCTGAAACAGAAAATAATGCAAATAAGAACTATAATAAAATGCTAAATTCTGTGAGAGGGAAAAAAAAGGCTAAGTTATGAGAACATCTCCATTATCAACTCAGGTGATGTGAGGATAGACTTTGGGATATCTAAGGAAATGAAAACAAAATTCAAATCATAAAAGATAAAACGTTTACTGAGGGAAAATTTTGTGTTCTCTTAAAGAGTTAACTTTTAAAGGGTACACCTCCAAACCATGAAATAAAAATCTTGTTTTCATAGGTAAATTTCATATCTCTCTCCCATAGAAATATTGGGAGAGAGTCCAGAATGGTGAGCTTTGTCTTGCTGTTTGTTATGGAAAGCAGACACACAAATGCCCGGCATGAAAGAAACACTTGTTTCTGTCAAATACATTCTGTTCAGGAAGAGTGCATCCATGTGAAAATATGACCCCTATCATGCTGCCAAGTTTAGCAAAATCTAAGGTGAGCTGTCGAGGAAGTGCTAAAAGCAGCTTTAACTTACACACACAGTTTTTAAAGACTTTCAAAAACCACCTCAAGGAGAATACTTATAACACACTCTTCTGGTAATTCCCCACTCTTTCTAACTTCCTTTGTCTCAATTTAGACACTACATAAACATATTGTCCCTGAAGGAACGGGAAACATGCTGCTTAACCTGTATCTTATGTTTTTCAACATTCTGGTTTGCATGTCTTGGTACTAAAGTTTCATATTTATTTATATCCCTGTGAGCTTAAAATAAGTGTCTTCTTCAACAAATCTGAGTTTGTAAGAACTCATTTCATATAATGTCTTTATAACCTTTTATTTATGGTTTCTTTTTAAAGAGTCAAAGTTAAGATATTGCATATGAGAGACATCAGTGCTTTAGCTTATGAACCACCTTAAGCCCTCTGAATTTTGTGAAAAATATGTGGTAAAATTCTAAAAGGAGTTTAATCAGTTTCAAAACTTTGGGGATTATGAAAGATTTTTTTGTGGTCGTGTATAATTTTATTTTTCAGGGTTATAGGAGGGTTATATTTTCTTTTAATTTCCCTAATTTTCCCATTTTTTAAAAAGTACAGACAATGTAAGCTTCAAATTGGAGTTCAGCTATACAGTGACACAGAGCTTTCAGTACACCAAAAACAATTGTATGTGGTTTGGGTAAATGTGAGTTGACTACTGAGAGTAGGTTCAACAAGTGATCAGAGTTTTGGTGTACCTGCTATGATGGGTTGGAGAATATGTATAGCAGCAGTCACAGACTCATATGTTTACAGAGGCCTGGCAGGGAATATAAATGAATGAAGCTCTCTGGTATAAGAATTATCTTGAAATAGGAAGCAATCATGGTCTTCCACTTCCCCACTTTTGATGACATAGAGCTACAGCTTTTTTTGTTTGTTTTCCTTTGAATTACTTTAGGAAAAACAACAATGCAAGCAAAACAAGAAATAGCAATTAACAACTGAATTCAAATATGTCAATGTACAAGATTTGGCCATGTGTTGTCATTAATTTGTGACTTTTGGTTTAGAGCAAAATATAAAAATTGTTAAGCCATCCAGAGATTGTGGTGTCAGGCACACAGCACCATCTGTGAACTACTCTTGCCAAGAAGATGATCTCTGTAGAATTAACGCTCATTTACAGAAGCATAAAGGACAGAGGAACAAGTAAAATGACACCTCAAGGAAGGAGACAGACAAATCTAGAATGTGGAATATTCCATATGAAAAACAGATGTGGTTTCTCCAACAACCCAATGGTAGGGAAAATGAAGATGGAAAGAAGATACTGCTTCAGATTCAAAGAGACCAAACAGGCATATCAATTAAATGCAGTATGTGGATCTTATTTGAATCCTAAACTGAACATGCATTTTTAAACAATCAGGAACATTTGTTTATGGACTAGATATTAGATAATACCAAAAAATAGTGTTAATTTATTAGGCATGATAAATGACATTGTGGTTATGTAAGAGATTATCTAAAATTTTTACAGATGCATACAAAAGTACACAGAGGCAAAATAATAGCACCGAGGATTTGCCTTAAATACCTAAGAGGAGAGGGGGAAGATGGCGGAAGAGTAAGATGCGAAGATCACCTTCCTCGCCACAGATACATCAGAAATACATCTACACGTGGAACAATTCCTACAGAACACCTACTGAATGCTGGCAGAAGACCTCAGACCCCCCAAAAGGCAAGAAACTCCCCACGTACATGGGTAGGGCAAAAGAAAACAGAATAAACAGAGACAAAAGAATAGGGACGGGACCTGCACCAGTGGAAGGGAGCTGTGAAAGAGGAAAGGTTTCCACACACTAGGAAGCCCCTTCATGGGCAGAGACTGCAGGTGGCGGAGGGGGGAAGCTTCAGAGCTGTGGAGAAGAGCACAAGAACGGGGAGTGGAGGGCAAAGTGGAGAGAATCCCGCACAGAGGATCGGTGCCGACCAGCACTCAACAGCCTGAGAGGCTTGTCTGCTCAACCACCGGGGCGGGCGGGGCTGGGAGCTGTGGCTCGGGCTTCGGTTGGAGCGCAGGGAGAGGACTGGGGTTGGTGGCGTGAACACAGCCTGCAGGGGGTTAGTGCACCTCGGCTAGCTGGAAGGGAGTCCGGGGAAAAGTCTGGAGCTGCCAAAGAGGCAAGAGACTTTTTCTTCCCTCTTTGTTTCCTGGTGCGTGAGGAGAGGGGATTAGGAGTGCTGCTTAAAGGAGCTCCAGAGACGGGCGCGAGCCGCGTCTAACAGCATGGACCCCAGAGACGGGCGTGAGATGCTAAGGCTGCTGCTGCCGCCACCAAGAAGCCTGTGTGCGAGCACAGGTCACTATCCACACATCCCTTCCGGGGAGCCTGTGCAGCCGTCCACTGCCAGGGTCCCAGGATCCAGGGACAACTTCCCCAGGAGAACGCATGGTGTGCCTCAGGCTGGTGCAACATCCGGCTGGCCTCTGCTGCCGCAGGTCGCCCTGCATCCGCACCCATCCATCCCCCCACCCCGGCCTGAGTGAGTCAGAGTCCCCAAGTCAGCTGCTCCTTTAACACGGTCCTGTCTGAGCGAAGAAAAGACACCCTCTGGCGAACTAAACATAGAGGCAGGGCCAAATCCAAAGCTGAGCCCCGGGAGCTGTGCGAACAAAGAAGAGAAAGGGAAATCTCTCCCAGCAGCCTCAGAAGCAGCGGATTAAATCTCCACAATCAACTTGATGTACCCTGCATCTGTGGAATACATGAATAGACAACGAATAATCCCAAATAGAGGAGGTGGATTTTGAGAGCAAGATTTATTATTTTTTCCTCTTTTCCTCTTCTTGTGAGTGTGTAAGTGTATGCTTCTGTGTGAGATTTTGTCTGTATAGTTTTATTTTCACCATTTGTCCTAGGGATCTATCCATCCGGGTTTTTTTTGTTGTTGTTCTTTTTTTTGACTTTTTCAAAAAAAATTTTCTTAATAATTATTTTTTATTTTAATACCTTTATTTTATTTAATCTTTATTTTATTTTATTCTCTTTCTTCCTTTCTTTCTACTTTTTCTCCCTTTTATTCTGAGCCATGTGGATGAAAGGCTCCAGCCAGGAGTCAGTGCTGCGCCTCTGAGGTGGGAGAGCGAACTTCAGGACACTGGTCCACAAGAGACGTCCCAGCTCCACGTAATATCAAATGGCGAAAATCTCCCAGAGATCTCTATCTCAACACCAACACCCAGGTTCACTCAGCAAAGAGCAAGCTACAGTGCTGGACACCCTATGCCAAACAACTAGCAAGACAGGAACACAAACCAACGCGTTAGCAGAGAGGCTGCCTAAAATCATAATAAGTCCACAGACAACCCAAAACACACCACCAAACGTGGACTGGCAAACCAGTAGACAAGATCCAGCCTCATCCACCAGAACACAGGCAATAGTCCCCTCCACCAGGAAGCCTACACAGCCCACTGAAACAACATTAGCCACTGGACACAGTCACCAAAAACAACGGGAATTACGAACCTGCAGCCCCCAAAAAGGAGACAACAAAAACAGTAAGATAAGCAAAATGAGAAGACAGAAAAACACACAGCAGATGGAGCAAGAAAAAAACCACCAGACCTAACAAATGAAGAGGAAATAGGCAGTCTACCTGAAAAAGAATTCAGAAAAATGATAGTAAAGATGACCCAAAATCTTGGAAATAGAATCGAGAAAATGCAAGAAACTTTAACAAGGAACTAGAAGAACTAAAGATGAAACAAACAACGATGAACAACACAATAAATGAAATTTAAAATACTGTAGAAGGGTTCAGTAGCACAAAAACTGAGGCAGAAGAACGGATAAGTGACCTGGAAGATAAAATAGTGGAAACAACTACTGCAGAACAGAATAAAGAAAAAAGAATGAAAAGAACTGAGGACAGTCTCAGAGACCTCTGGGGCAACATTAAACACACCAAAATTAGAATTATAGGGGTTCCAGAAGAAGAAGAGAAAAGGAAAGGGACTGAGAAAATATTTGAAGAGATTATACTTGAAAACTTCCCTAATATGGGAAAGGAAAGAGTTAATCAAGTCCAGGAAGCACAGAGAGTCCCATACAGTATAAATCCAAGGAGAAATACGCCAAGACACATATTAATCAAACTATCAAAAATTAAATACAAAGAAAGCATATTAAAAGCAGCAACAGAAAAACAACAAATATCCCACAAGGGAATCCCAATAAGGTTAACAGCTGATCTTTCAGCAGAAACTCTGCAAGCCAGAAGGAACTGGAAGGACATATTTAAAGTGATGAAGGAGAAAAAACTACAACCAAGATTACTCTACACAGCAAGGATCTCACTCAGATTTGATGGAGAAATTAAAACGTTTACAGACAAGCAAAAGCTGTGAGAATTCAGCACGGCCAAACCAGCTTTACAACAAATGCTAAAGGAACTTCTCTAGGCAAGAAACACAAGAGAAGGAAAAGACCTACAATAATAAACCCAAAACAATTAAGAAAATGGGAATAGGAACATACATATCGATAATTACCTTAAATGTAAATGGATTAAATGCTCTCACCAAAAGACACAGACTGGCTGAATGGATACAAAAACAAGATGCATATATATGCTGTCTACAAGAGACCCACTTCAGACCTAGAGACACATACAGACTGAAAGTGAGGGGATGGAAAAAGATATTCCATGCAAATGGAAACCAAAAGAAAGCTGGAGTAGCAATTCTCATATCAGACAAAATACACTTTAAAATAAAGACTATTACAAGAGACAAAGAAGGACACTACATAATGATCAAGGGATCGATCCAAGAAGAAAATATAAAAATTGTAAATATTTATGCACCCAACATAGGAGCACCTCAATACATAAGGCAAATACTAACAGCCATAAAAGGGGAAATCAACAGTAACACATTCATAGTAGGGGATTTTAACACCCCACTTTCACAAATGGACAGATGATCCAAAATGAAAATAAATAAGGAAACACAAGCTTTAAATGATACATTAAAAATGATGGACTTAATTGATATTTATAGGACATTCCATCCAAAAACAACACAATACACATTTTTCTCAAGTGCTCATGGAACGTTCTGCAGGATAGATCATATCTTGGGTCACAAATCAAGTCTTGGTAAATTTAAGAAAATTGAAATTGTATCAAGTATATTTTCCGAGCACCATGTTATGAGACTAGGTATCAATTATAGGAAAAGATCTGTAAAAAATAGAAACACATGGAGGCTAAACAATACACTACTTAATAACGAAATGATCACTGAATAAATCAATGAGGAAATAAAAAAATATCTAGAAACAGATGACAATGGAGATACGATGACCCAAAACCCATGGGATGCAGGAAAAGCAGTTCTAAGAGGGAAGTTTATAGCAACACAATCCTACCTTAAGAAATAGGAAACATCTCGAATGAACAACCTACCCTTGCACCTAAAGTAATTAGAGGAAGAAGAACAAAAATCCGCAGAGTTAGCAGAAGGAGAGAAATCATAAAAATCAGATCAGAAATAAATGAAAAAGAAACAAAGGAAACGATAACAATGATTAATAAAACAAAAACCTGCTTCTTTGAGGAGATAAACAAAAATGATAAACGATTATGCAGACTCATCAAAAAAAAGAGGGAGAAGACTCAAATCAATAGAATTAGAAATGAAAAAGGAGAGGTAACAACTGACACTGCAAAAGTACAAAAGACCATGAGAGATTACTACAAGCAACTCTATGCCAATAAAATGGACAACCTGGAAAAAACGGACAAATTCTGAGAAATGCACAGCCTGCCAAGACAAAATCAGGAAGAAATAGAAAATAGGAACAGACAAATCACAAGCACTGAAATTGAAACTGTGATTAAAAATCTTCCAACATACAAAAACTCAGGACCAGATGGCTTCACAGGCGAATTCCATCAAATATTTAGAGAAGAGATAACAGCTATCCTTCTCAAACTCTTCCAAAATACACCAGAGGGAGGAACACTCCCAAACTCATTCTATGAGGCCACCATCACCCTGATACCAAAACTAGGCAAGGATATCACAAACAAAGAAAACTACAAGCCAATATCACTGATGAACATAGATGCAAAAATCCTCAACAAAATACTAGCAAACAGAATCCAAGAGCACATTAAAAGGATCATACACCATGATCAAGTGGGGTTTATTCCAGGAAAGCAAGGATTCTTCAATATACACAAATCAATCAACGTGATACACCATATTAACAAAGTGAATGAAAAAAACCATATGATCATCTCAATAGATGCAGAGGAAGCTTTCAACAAAATTAAACACACATTTATAATAAAAACCCTGCAGAAAGTAGGCATAGAGGGAACTTTCCTCAACATAATAAAGGCCGTATATGACAAGCCCACAGCCAACATCATCCTCAATGGCGAAAAACTGAAAGCATTTCCACTAAGGTCAGGAACAAGACAAGGTTGCCCACTCTCACCACTCTTATTCAACATAGTTTTGGAAGTTTTAGCCACAGCAATCAGAGAAGAAAAGGAAATAAAAGGAATCCAAATCGGAAAAGAAGAAGTAAAGCTGTCACTGTTTGCAGATGACATGATACTATACATAGAGAATCCTAAAGATGCTACCAGAAAACTACTAGAGCTAATCAATGAATTTGGTAAAGTAGCAGGATACAAAATTAATGCACAGAAATCTCTGGCATTCCTATATACTAATGATGAAAAATCTGAAAGTGAAATCAAGAAAACACTCCCATTTACCATTGCAACAAAAAGAATAAAATATCTAGGAATAAACCTACCTAAGGAGACAAAAGACCTGTATGCAGAAAATTATAAGACACTGATGAAAGAAATTAAAGATGATACAAACAGATGGAGAGATATACCATGTTCTTGGATTGGAAGAATCAACATTGTGAAAATGACTCTACTTCCCAAAGCAATCTATAGATTCAATGCAATCCCTATCAAACTACCACTGGCATTTTTCACAGAACTAGAACAAAAAATTTCACAATTTGTATGGAAACACAAAAGACCCCGAATAGCCAAAGCAATCTTGAGAACAAAAAATGGAGCTGGAGGAATCAGGCTGCCTGACTTCAGACTATACTACAAAGCTACAGTAATCAAGACAGTATGGTACTGGCACAAAAACAGAAAGATAGATCAATAGAACAGGATAGAATGCTCAGAGATAAACCAAGGCACATATGGTCACCTTATCTTTGATAAAGGAGGCAGGAATGTACAGTGGACAAAGGACAGCCTCTTCAATAAGTGGTGCTGGGAAAACTGGACAGGTAGATGTAAAAGTATGAAATTAGAACACTCTCTAACACCATACACAAAAATAAGCTCAAAATGGTTTAAAGACCTAAATGTAAGGCCAGAAACTATCAAACTCCTACAGGAAAACATAGGCAGAACACTCTATGACATAAATCACAGCAAGATCCTTTTTGACCCACGTCCTAGAGAAATGTAAATAAAACCAAAAATAAACAAATGGGACCTAATGAAACTTCAAAGCTTTTGAACAGCAAAGGAAACCATAAACAAGACCAAAAGACAACCCTCAGAATGGGAGAAAATATTTGCAAATGAAGCAACTGACAAAGGATTAATTTCCAAAAATTTAGAAGTAGCTCATGCAGCTCAATAACAAAAAAAACAACAATCCAATCCAAAAATGGGCAGAAGACCTAAATAGACATTTCTCCAAAGAAGATATACAGACTGCCAACAAACACATGAAAGAATGCTCAACATCATTAATCATTAGAGAAAGGCAAATGAAAACTACAATGAGATATCATCTCACACCAGTCAGAATGGCCATCATCAAAAAATCTAGAAACAATAAATGCTGGAGAGGATGTGGAGAAAAGGGAACACTCTTGCACTGGTGGTGGAATGTGAATTGGTTCAGCCACTATGGAGAACAGTATGGAGGGTCCTTAAAAAACTACCAATAGAACTACCATTTGACCCAGCAATCCCATTACTGGGCATATACCCTGAGAAAACCAAAATTCAAAAAGAGTCATGTACCAAAATGTTCATTGCAGCTCTATTTACAGTAGCCCAGAGATGGAAACAACCTAAGTGCCCATCATCGGATGAATGGATAAAGAAGAGGTGGCACATATATACAATGGAATATTACTCAGCCATAAAAAGAAACGAAATTGAGCTATTTGTAATGAGGTGGATAGACCTAGAGTCTGTCATACAGAGTGAAGCAAGTCAGAAAGAGAAAGACAAATACCGTATGCTAACACATGTATATGGAATTAAAGAAAAAAAATATGTCATAAAGAACCTAGGGGTAAGACAGGATTAAAGACACAGACCTACTGGAGAATGGACTTGAGGATATGGGGAGGGGGAAGAGTGAGCTGTGAGAGGGCGAGAGAGAGGCCTGGACATATATACACTAACAAATACAAGGTAGATAGCTAGTGGGAAGCAGCCGCATGGCACAGGGATATCGGGTTGGTGCTTTGTTACCGCCTGGAGGGGTGGGATAGGGAGGGTGGGAGGGAGGGAGATGCAAGAGGGAAGAGATATGGGAACATATATATATGTATAACTGATTCACTTTGTTATAAAGCAGAAACTAACACACCACTGTAAAGCAATTACACCCCAATAAAGATGTTAAAAAAAAAAAAAACTACAAATAAAACTACCATATGACCCAGCAATCCCACTACTGGGCATATACTCTGACAAGACCATAATTCAAAACGAGTCATGTACCAAAATATTCATTGCAGCTCTATTTACAATAGCCCAGAGATGGAAACAACCTAAGTTTCCATCATTGGATGAATGGATAAAGATTTGGCACATATATACAATGGAATATTACTCAGCCATAAAAAGAAATGAAATTGAGTTGTTTGTAGTGAGGTTGAAGGACCTAGAGTCTGTCATACAGAGTGAAGTTAAGTCATAAAGAGAAAGACAAATACCATATGCTAACACATATATATGGAATCTAAGAAAAAAAATGTCATGAAGAACCTAGGGGTAAGACAGGAATAAAGACACAGACCTAGTAGAGAATGGACTTAGGGATATCGGGATGGGGAGGGGTGAGCTCTGACGGGGTAAGAGTGGCATGGACATTTATACACTACCAAACGTAAAATAGATAGCTAGTGGGAAGCAGCCGCATAGCACAGGGAGATCAGCTCAGTGCTTCGTGACTACCTAGAGGGGTGGGATGGGGAGGGTGGGAGGGAGGAAGATGCAAGAGAGAAGTGATATGGGAACACATGTATATGTATAACTGATTCACTTCGTTATAGACCAGTAACAAACACACCATTGTAAAGCAAGTATACTCCAATAAAGATATAAAAAAATATATACCTAAGAAAGATGAGAAAAAGCAAAAAAGAGATAGATGAAACAAGTGAGGCACATCTTTATAGTGACAAAGTCTGGTGATAGGTATATGGAGATCCACTGTACTATTTTCTGTTTTTGTTTGAAATTTTTCATTAAAAAAATTAAAACTACATAGAGTCCCACTTCCAGGTATGATAGATTAAGACCCTCCCTGAAAACTCTCCACCCCCACCCCACTGCATAAAATAACTGTAAAACCTGGGCATAAAACAAAAAGCAAATACCTGACCTTACTGGAGAGTGAAAAGAAGTGTCCGCTGGGTTGGCAGGGCAAGTTCACTTGGGGGGAGGGAGAAAAATTCCTATCTCTGCAGTTTTTAGCCTGAGGCTAATTGCAGTCCACACCTGGCTGGAATTCATGTAGAAAAACAACAACTGCAACAAAACAGAACCTGTCTCTGGCCTGTGAAATAAGAACATTAAATGCAGGAAACTGGGAGTGCAGGAATCCTTTAAGGGAAAGAACCAAAGAGTGGATCCCCAAACTCTGTCCATCCACATTTCTGACTGACCTCTGAATTGTGCATGTATGGAACAAACTGAAAACATGTCAGCTAAACCATATAACTGTAGACCAGAGATTGCAAGCTGACTACTCACGTGTAATTCCTGAACATAGACACATCTAAATCCAATCTGAACTGAGTTTGAAATTTGAAGTTCAGCCCAGCCCCACCTACAGAAAATGTCACCTGCTAAAACAAAGGAGACAACAAACTCTCAATGGGGAAAAATAAGGGAGTCCAAAATCTCCACAATTTCACATCCAAAATATCCAGGATATTTTAGAAAATTATGATGCATATGAAGAACCAAGAAAATGGAGCATATCGGAAAGAGAAAAAAAAATCAATTGAATCTAACCCCAAGATGAATCAGTTGTTGGAATTAATATACAACAATTTTAAAATGGCTATAATAACCATCCTCAATGAAGTAAAAAAAAATATGTCTTGAATAAATAAAAGTTTCCACAAGGAAAGAGATACAATAAAAGAGAAGTAAATGGAAATCTTAGAACTGAAAAAATATAATTTCTGAAATTAAAAGTTCAGAATAGACTTAACAGCCAAATGGAAATGACAGAGGAATGAGCAAGTGAACTTGAAGATTGATTAAAATTATCTAATGTGAAGTACAGAGAACAAAAAGATTGAAAAATAATAGGCCAAGAGTCAGGGAACCATTAGGTGATATCAAGTGATTTGACATGTTTGAAAATGCAATACCAGAAGATGAGGAGAAACAGAATGGGGTAGAAAAAATTTTTGAAGAAATAATAGCTTGAAATTTCCCAAATTTGTTCAAAGTCAGAAATTTGAAGATTCAAGATATTCAAAAAACATCATGCAAAATAAATAAAAAGATGCTCATACCAAGGAACATCACAGGTAAACTATTGAAATCCAAAGATGAAGAGCCAATCTTGAAAGCAGCAAGAGTAAAACAATATTGGTGGTGATGCTGGTAGTGGGGAACAATAGTTCAATTAACACCTGGCTTCTTCAGAAAGGAATGAGGCTAGAAACGAATGGAGAGAAAAAAATAATGCTGAAATAAAGAAAACTGTTAACCCATCACTGTATATCCAACAAAGATATTCCTCAAAAATGAAGTGGAAATACAGACATTTTCAAAAAAAGAAAGCTAAGATAATTTCATCACTTTTGTATATGCATGACAAGACATGCTAAAGGAAGTTCTTCAGGTTGAAGGAAAATAATACCAGATGGAAACTCAGCACTGGAATGGCAAATATCTGGGTAAATGCAAAAATGACTTTGTTTTTACCCTTTTGTTCTTAATTGCTTTTTAAATCACAGAACTGTTTAATGAAAAAATAACATTTCCTTGCAGTCATTATAATGTATTTAGATATAGTACATATAACAACTATAGCAGAAATGATATTATTAACTATAAATGGACTACAGAATTTAAGGATTAATAAAATCACAAAGAAATAAAATGCAAAGAATTATAGCTAAACATTCATCAAGAAATTTAATGTAATTCTCTAAATGTAATTCTCTAAAATTCAAATAGAAGGCAAGAAAGGAGGGAAAAAGAAATGAAAGGCAGAGGATGCAAGTTGAAAACAAAAGCAGTTGGTAGAATCAAACACATGTCAATAATTACATTAAAAAATTACCGAACTAAATACACCTAGTAAAAGGTAGAAATTGTCAAAATGGATAAAAAGAAAATAAGACGCAACTATTTGTTGTCTAAAAGAGATACACTTTCTATTAAAAGACATAGGTTGAAAGTAAATGGATGTAGGGACTTCCCTGGTGGCACAGTGGTTAAGAATCTGCCTGCCAATGCAGGGGACACGGGTTCGAGCCCTGGTCCGGGAAGATTCCACATGCCGCAGAGCAACTAAGTCCAGGCATGACAGCTACTAAGCTGTGTGCTGCAACTACTGAAGCCCACGTGCCTAGAGCTCGTCCTCCACCACGAGAGAAGCCACCACAATGAGAAGCCCGTGCACAGCAACAAAGAGTAGCCCCTGTTTGCTGCAACTAAAGAAAGCCCGTGAGCAGCAATGAAGACCAAGCACAGCCAAAAATAAAAAAGTTTTAAAATACTTTATGTAAAATACATAAAAATAAAATAAATTAAAAATACATATATATATAAAATAAAAAAGAAGCTTCAAAACTTAAAAAAAAGAAACTTAAAAAAAAAGAAGCTTCAAAACTTAAAAAAAAAGGAAATGGATATATAAAGATATAATTTACAAACATTAAACTCAAAACATATTGGCTTTAAAGAACAAACATCTATTTCCCAGTTTCTATGGGCTAAGAATACTTTCTGTGGGGCTCTCACAAGGCTGCAGTCAAGGTTTGGTTGAGTCTGCAGCCATCTCAAAGCTTCTCTGGGGGACGATGTACGTCTAGGTTCACTCACCGGGCTGCTGACAGGCCTCAGAAGATCCACTTTAAACTTCACTCATGTGGCTGTAGGCAGGAGTTATGTCCTCACTGGGTTTTGGCACTTCATCATATGCTGCACTGTGAGCAAATTCCTTTCTTTGACTGTATTTTTTTGACTGTAGATGCCCTCTTAAACAGTGTAACTGGGAACCATACTTTGGAGGTTACTATTAAAAAATTAATGCAAGAGAAGTCAAGATGGTAGAATAGGAGGATGGGTAAATCGTCTCTCCTCACAAGTACATCAAGAATACATCTACAAATGGAACAGTTCTCACAGAGCACCTGCTGTACATTAGTGGAAGACTTCGGAAACCCAAAAGGACAAGAAAAAAACCCTCGCAACCAGGTAGGATGAAAGAAAGAAAAAAAGAAAAGAGGAATCAAAAAAGGGACCAGCAACCCTGGTGGGAAGCTGAAGGTGAAGAGAGGTCCCTGCACTCAGAAAACCCCCTCATGGTGGGGAAAATAGCTAGGACAGAAAGGGACATTCAGGGGCTCAAAGGTGAATACAGCAGACGGTCTGTGGAAGGCAGGACAAAGAACTGCGTGCATGGTCTGTGCTGCACCCCTGTGCACCCCAGCCTGAGTCATGTGTCTCCTGTTGCGGAGTGGGGCTGGGTGCTGGAAAGTTGGGCTTGGAGTGTGGACCCAGGGAGGGGACAGCTGTTGGCTGTGAAAAGATAGCCTGAAGGGACAAGAGTAAGGAGCACCACAGCTGGGAAAGTTTGCAGAAAAAGCCCGGGACACCGTAGAAGCAAGGCATCATTGGTGAGTGGCACGCAAGTGTCAGAGCCATCATTACAAGCCCTTTCCCCACGTGCTGGCTTCTTCAGCCTCCACCGGCACTGGGAGGGGCACCCATCTGAACAGGTTCACCTGCCCCTCAAGCCAAGGCCTCCTCCACCTGCATAGGCTCTGGGGTCCTGAGTGCCACCCATCCCAAAGCCTCCTTGGGAATCAGCCCTGGGCACCCCTGCCTGAAACAGGAATCCAGCAAAGCTGATGGGGGTTGAATGCTAAAGCATGGGGTTAAGAGAGCAGATCTGGGTACAGGACCGATGCTGGCTCTGTGGATACAACAGAGGGGACAGGAGTGAGGGGCTCTGAGGCCAGGAATGCACCTAGAGGAAGCATGGTATACCT
>NW_006791464.1:3271203-3272887 GCF_000442215.2 Lipotes vexillifer
CCTAGGAAACAAGGTGCCATTGTTGAGTGTCACACAAAGGACAGGGACGCCATGGCACCCACATGCCAGCCCCTGCCTCAGCAGGCACTGGGAGGGACTCCCACCAGTGCACCCCAGTCTGTTGCAGCTGCCTGCTGGTCTATGCTGCCAGTCAATTCGCACACACCCCAGTTGTGGCCACCGTACCCTCCCTGGCCTAAGTGAGCAAGCGTGCCTGAATCAGCCACTGCTTTTACTCCCTCTTGCCTGGGAGGGGAACAGATGTCTGAGCGTGGTGCACATGCAGAGGTGGGGCCAAAACCAAAGCTGAGCCCCAGGAGTGGTGCAACTAAGGAAGAGGAATGGAAATCCCTCCTTGCAGCTACACAAGCCACAGATTAAATCCCCATGATCTACTTGGTAAATCCTTTGTCTGTGGAATATCTGAATAGACAACAAGTGCTCCCACAACTGAAACTGGTCTAGCTTTAGCAGCAGTGGACTTTGGGGGCAAGTACATGTGAGAATTGGGCCGGGTCAGAGTCTGAGCCACCCCCACAGGGCCCACAGCAGGTCCAGAGACCTACCTTGATGTATTGGAGGGCCTCCTAGGGAGGCAGGGGTTGGCCATGGCTCACTGAGGGAGTAAGAACACTGACAGAGGAGGCCCCAGGAAAATATTCTTATTACTATTATTCTTTTTTTGTTTGTTTCATTTTGCTCAGTTGTTGGTGTTGTTTTCATTATTATTTTTATTTTTTTAATATATCTTTTTCTATTTTTCTATTTTTACTTTATTTTTGTTGTTTTGTGTTTTTTCTTGTTTTGTTCTTTTTTTCTTTATTTTTTTGATTTTTTGATCATTTTTATGTGTTTGTTTTATGTTTTCTTTGCATTTTTTTTAGTTTGCTTTCTGCTTTTGCCTTATTTTGCATTTTTGTTTTTGGTAGTTTAGTCCTTATTGATTGTTCTCATTTTTGAGTTCCTTTGTTTTTTGTTCTCTTGTATTTTCTTTTATTTCTTTTCTGTCTGATTATTTGTTTCTGCTAGTTTGGTTTTGTTGTTTTCTTTGTCTTCAGTTTGTTGTACCATTTGTTTTGTTCCTTCTTTTATTGTATGTGTGTTGTTGTTGTTGCTGTTTGTTTTTGTTTTTGCTATTTGTCTTGGTTTTTGTCTACATTCTTTTGCTTTTTTTCCCCCTTTCTTTCCTTTCGTTTTTCTCATGGTTTGTGGGCTATTAATTCCCTGGCCAGGAGTCAGGCCTTGGCCTCTGGGGTGGGAGTGCTGTGTCCAGGATGCTGGACCACTGACATGATATATTCAAAATGATGAAAGGGAAAAACCTAAAGCCAAGAATACTCTACCCAGCAAGGCTCTCATTCAGATTTGAAGGAGAAATCAAAAGGTTTACAGACAAGCAAAAGCTAAGAGAAGAGATTCAGCACCACCAAACCAGCTCTACAAGAAATGCTAAAGGTACTTCTCTAGGCGGGAAACGTGAGAGAAGAAAAAACTAAAACAAATGCAAAATAATTAAGAAAATGGCAATAGGAACATACATATAATTACCTTAAATGTAAACAGATTAAATGCTCCAACCAAAAGGCACAGGCTGGCTGAATGGATACAAAAACAAAACCCTTATATACACTGTCTACAGGAGACCCACTTCAGACCTAGGGACACATACAGACTGAAAGTGAGG
>NW_006791466.1:0-201 GCF_000442215.2 Lipotes vexillifer
TCCTGCATCTGCACACTGAGAAGTTTCTCCCTCCCCTCCATCACTTTTCCATGCTTCTTCGATGTTTTGTCAACATCGTCAGCACAGCAGACTTCACGTGTTCCATGATCTTGTCCTTGCTCTTTAGATTCGGGCCAGTGATTGAATGATTCATGTTATAAGAATGAGCGATGTCTAACATCTTTTTGCCTCGCTCCACTC
>NW_006791468.1:0-316 GCF_000442215.2 Lipotes vexillifer
ACAGTGAGAGGCCCGCGTACTGCAAAAAAAAAAAAGAAAAAAAAGAAAATGGTTCCCAGAAAAGAAGAGAAAAAGAAAAGGAATGAGAAAATATTTGAAGAGCTTATACTTGAAAACTTCCCTGATGTGGGAAAGTAAATTGTCAATCAAGTTAAGGAAGAGCAAAGAGTCCCATGTAGAATAAATCCAAGGAGAAACATGCCAATACACATATAATCAAAGTATCAAAAATTAAATACAAAGAAAAAATATTAATAGCAGCAAGGGAAAAACAACAAATAACATACAAGGGAATCCCCATAAGGTTAACAGCTGA
>NW_006791469.1:0-629 GCF_000442215.2 Lipotes vexillifer
AACACAAACTTTAAATGATACATTAAACAAGATGGACTTAATTGATATTTATAGGACATTCTACCCAAAAACAACAGAATACACTCTCTTCTCAAGTGCTCATGGAATATTCTCCAGGAGATGATATCTTGGGTCAAAAATCAAGCCTTGGTAAATTTAAGAATATTGAAATTGTATCAAGTATCTTTTCTGATCACAACACTATGAGACGAGATATCAATTACAGGAAAAAATCTGTAAAAAATACAAACACGTGGAGGCTAAATAATACACTACTGAATAACCAAGAGTTCACTGAAGAAATCAAAGAGGAAATCAAAAAATACCTAGACACAAATGACAACGAAAACACGATGACCCAAAACCTATGGGAGGCAGCAAAAGCAGTATTAAGAGGGAAGTTTATAGCAATACGATCGTACCTCAAGAAACAAGAAATTTCTCAAATAAACACCCTAACCTTACACCTAAAACAATTAGAGAAAGAAGGGCAAAATAAAAAAAAAAAAAACAAAGTGAGCAGAAGGAAAGAAATCATAAATATCAGATCAGAAATAGATGAAAAAAAATGAAGGAAACAATAGCAAAGATCAATGAAACTAAAAGCTGGTTCTTTGAGAAGATAAACA
>NW_006791471.1:0-338 GCF_000442215.2 Lipotes vexillifer
GTATTCCCCTTCACATTTTACATTCTACCACTCCCAAAGGCAGTCTGCTGCAATGAGGCCTGAATTCGTCTGTCCTAACGTGCACCCACTTATTCAAGCAGTTTAGGAATACAAGGTGCTGCGGTTTTCAACTAGGGTGGCCCAACCTCTAAAATGGTAGTCGAAGCCGTCTCTACCTCCTGGGCACATCGCCTCTGCGACAGCCCCAGTAAACGAATGTCCCATCTTTGCTTTTTCAAGGTCGGCAACAGCGAGTCCCCTCCTAAAGAAGGTTGTCTCTCATTGCCACACTATCAAAGGCTGCCCCAAATGTGGTTCCTTCCTTTGGGCCTGATCAG
>NW_006791472.1:0-2868 GCF_000442215.2 Lipotes vexillifer
CACGAACCCGCGCCCCCCACATCGGCAGGCGGACTCTCAACCACTGCGCCACCAGGGAAGCCCCGTAGGTGTTTATTTAGAAAGAAACATCTTGTTAGAGATATGCTTCTGGAAGAATAACTAACTGGCCAATACTGGGATAAATTAAGATGAAGTAGAAAAGACTGGACAGGGCAACCAGATGCTAGCAGATGAGGGTAACCGGAAGGGAGGGAGATGCAGGAGGGCCCTGTGCAGTTCAAGAGAGCGGGACAGAGCAGTGGCTAAGGTTGGGGGGTGGGTCTGAGAGAGCCTGAGCTGCAGGTGATGTGGGCATGCTCAGGACCCAAGAGAGGAGAAGATGGTGGGTTCAGTTCTAAATAGGCGAGGTTCCATTGCAGGAAACTCATCCAGGTGGAGATGTTCAGCCAATATTTCATATACAGAAGTGGTTCTCAGTGAGAACTCGGGGCAAGAGATGGGAATCGTGAAGTCATTTGCAAGGAGGTGATGTTTAAAGCTTATGTGGATGAGAGGACCAAATGGAGTAGTTTGGAGAGTCTGTGTCTAGGGCTGGTGTTGGGGAAGGATGGTCCAGGGGGGCAGAAAGCCTGGAGGGCAGCTGAGGGGGATGAAGGGGAGAGGACATGTTAGGTGTCAGTGCTCTCGAGCAAAGAGGGAAAGACTGCAACAGGCCATTGGCTTTGGGGACCAGTGGGCTATGGGTGACCTTGAGAAAGCTTTTCTGGGAGTGAAACAGCTACTAGTTTGCCAGGCATAACCCAGTGAGGAGTGGGCAGTGGGCCAGTTCTTCAGTTAAGTTTGGTGATGATAAAACAGAGACTGGGTGGTAGGTCAGGGTTGGGGAAGAGAGGATGCAGTGCAGGAAAGGATTAGTGTAAAAGGATCAAAAGACAAAATCCCACACTTCACACCCCTTAGGATGGCTATTATTAAAAAACAAACAAACAAACAAAAACCCCAGAAAATAACCAGTGTTGCTGAAGATGTGGAGAATCGGAACCCTTGTACATTGCTGGTGGGAATGTAAAATGGTGACCCTGCTGTGGAGAACTGTATGGTGGTTCCTCAAAAACTTAAAAATAGAATTAACATATGATCCAGCAATTCCACTTCTGGGTATACACACAAAAAAAGTGAGAAGAGGGACTTGAACAGATATTTGAACACCAGGGTTCATAACCAGCATTATCCACAAGAGCCAAAAGGCAGACACAACCCATATGTCCACTGATAAATGCCTGAGTAAAGAAAATGTGGGCTGTACTTAGAATGAAATGTTGTTATTCAGCCTGAAGAAGCAGTGAAATTTTGCCACATGCTGCAACATGGATGAACCTTGGAGACATTATGCTAAGTGTAATAAACCAGTCACAGAAAGACAAATACTGTATGGTTCCACTTATATGAGGTACCTAGAATAGTCAGATTCATAGAACCAGAAAGTACAAGGGTGGTTACCAGGGGCCGGGAAGAGGGAATGGGGGGAGTTATTGTTTAATAGGTGCAGAGTTTCAGTTTGGAAAGGTGACAAAGTTCCGGAGATGGTTGGGTAGTTATGGTTGCACAACATCGTGAATATATTTAATACTGCTGAACTGTACACTTCACAGTGGTTAAAATGGTAAATTTTACATTATGTGTATTTTACCACAATAAAAAAAAAATTTCCTTAAGCAGAAAACAAAATCCTGAAAGGAGACCAATTTTTTTGACCATTGGGAGGAAGAATTAAATGAAAGTTGTCTTATACTTTGATAAATACCTGCCAGCGTTGGTTTCCTTCATTTAGTTCAGAGCTGAGCTTGGTTGACCAGCACCACCAGGTCCTGCCCAGAAGCTTCTCGCCCAAAGAGAACATGGGTTGTTCTGAGAAGTCCCTAAAGAAAGACTACAGTTTAGTTTAGTTTCAGACAGGATGTAGTTGGGGGCGAGAAGGAAAATCTTTTCTTGAAAGCAAACTAAAATACTTGTCAAGACGTGAGGTCTTCTCTCCTGAAACAATTAAAAAAATATCATAAACCCCTGGAGAGGGGAGGGCACAATCACATTCCCTGAATGCCTTATATCACCCACAGATTAAACCTCTTTAGCATTGAAGTCCTTTCTTGGGATCTAGTTGAACAGAAGGCATTTTAAACAAATAGAAAAATGTTTTAAGAAAGACATATATGATTTGGTTTTTTAGCAGTTGGGGTCTTATGCAAAGTGTGTAAATACTCTTTAGGAAAAACATAGTTTGTGCTACTTTCTTGTTTCTCTTCACCCTTAACATGGACCGTTCCAAAAGAGCATATTCTTGAGCCTGTAATCTGAACTATCTTACCCACCCATGATGGTTGTGTTGTAATTAGGAGGTAAAACAACCTGTGTGACTGAGTAAGCATGTATTCTCCTGTCTGGAAATGCCTGGAATTTTCTAACCTGATTGATTTCATCTGCTGTATGTTATTTAAATGTGTCTTGGTGTTTGCTTCCTTCTTCTGTACCAGAGAAAAATACCAATAATTACTCATTTTAAATTTCCTGTAACCCTAGTTAGAAAGAAAGAGAAGAAAAAGCTGGCATAGTATTAATAGCCAATACTGGTGGAGTTTTGCGTTTGTTTTTTTTTGAAGAAGGCATCATCTCCTGATAGTAAAGATAAAATAATTTACTGGACACAGTCTTCTACCCTGCTACTAGCATGTCATTTGGGGCACAGTATTTCTTTTCAAATTATAGGCTGCAACTTTTACACAAGTTCTACTTGTGAAATGGCTTGTGAACTTTCTCTTTTATTCATTTCATTGCAAAGTATCTGAATATTTTTTTAACATCTTTATTGGAGTATAATTGCTTTACAGTGTTGTGTTAGTTTCTGCTTTA
>NW_006791473.1:0-240 GCF_000442215.2 Lipotes vexillifer
CCTCCCTCCCTCCCTCCTTTCTTTCCTTCTTGACTTCTTCCTTTCTTTTCTTCTTTCTTTCTTCTTTCCCTCCTTCCTTCCTTCCCTCCTTTCTTTCTTGCTTTCTTTCTTTGTTTCCTATTTCCTCCTACTTCTACTAATGCTCTCTACTTTCCCTCCCTTTTATTCTGAGCCGACTGGATGAAAGGCTCTTGCTGCTCCAGCCAGGAGTCAGGACGCTGCCTCTGAGGTGGGAGAGCC
>NW_006791475.1:0-47813 GCF_000442215.2 Lipotes vexillifer
ATAGATGATCCTATTTGCAAAGCAGAAATAGAGACACAGACATAGAGAACAAATGTATGGATATCAAGGAAGAAAGAGGAGAATGGGAGGAATTGGGAGATTTGGATGGAAACATATACACTACTGATACTATGTATAAAATCGATAACTAATGAGAACATACTGTATAGTACAGGGAACACTACTTAATGCACTGTGGTTACCTGAATGGGAAGGAAGTCCAAAAGGGAGGTGATATATGTATATGTATGGCTGATTCATTTTGTTGTACAGTAGAGACTAACACAACATTGTAAAGTAACTATACTCCAATAAATATTAATAAAAAAATTATAAAACATGCTGAACATATTTTTGAAATAAAATATATTTATTATAACTACAAAAAGAAAAAATAAGATATCCACAGAGTTTTTAGGAGAATTGTGTAGACAGAAGTACCATCCATTTATACTAAAAGAGATAGAGGCAATTTAAATTGAAAAGAAGCCTCAGGGTTTCCAAAGGATGAGAAAACTAATCAGCCCAAAGTATAGGACTTTCTTTGTGGAAAAAAAAATAATAAAAGCAAACAAGAATAGATAATAAGACAGAAGTAAGAGTCCAAGGTTGGTGCAAAGTACCTACAACAACTATTCTGAAGGATCAGAACAGCACCCTAAGCAATGTTCATTACCTTCCTTCAGAGCAAGGGGAATTGGTAGCATGTGCCAGGCTCAATTTCAAAGTTACTATGAAACAATGCCAGTTTTATGCCTTCTGTTCCAATTTTTTTTAAAAAATAAGAGTATTTACTGCAGCTCTCCTTATCCTATATGTAGTGGGATGAATGGTCTCCCCAACCCCAAAGATATATCCACATCCTAATCCCCAGATTGTGAACATCATCTTATATGGCCAAAGGTAATATTTGTCTTTTTGGGCAAAGGTTTTGAATAAGTTAGGGATCTTGAGAGGGGAAGCTTGTCCTGTGTTATCTGGGTATGCTGTAAATGTCATCACAGGTATTCCCATAAGACAGAGACAGAGGGGGATGAGAGAGAGAGAGACACGTGGAAGGGGGAGGTGATGAAAAATTAGGCAGAAAGAGCTATAGACTGAGGCAAGGAATGTCACCAGCCACAAAAAGCTGGGAGAGACAGAGAACAAATTCTCCCTGAGAGACCATGGAAGGACCACAGCCCTGCCAAAATTCAGATTTCCAACATCCACAACTATGAAAGAAAAAATCTCCATTGTTTTAAGCCCCCAAGTTTGTGGAATTGGGGTTTTTTTTTGGTTTGATTTTTGTTTTTTTTAATTTTTAAATTTAATTTTATTTACTTTTTATATAGCAGGTTCTTATTAGTTATCTATTTTATACATATTAGTGTATATTGTCAATCTCAAGTGAAATTTGTTACAGCAGCCACAAAATACTAATTTACTATCTCACCTTGTACATTGTGTGGGGATGGTTTCAACATCACTTGGTTTTTTAGGTCACAGATCTCTGTTTCTGAAGATTTGTATCAAAAGACCCGTTCACGAAGTCTTAATTAGATGATTTGCCTTTGTGCCTAAATCCTGAGCTTGTGCCATGGCTGGATGAGATTTTTGAGGTTTAGGTTATAATTTGCACTTGGATTACGTAAGTTTTAGGCAGAGGCCATTCCACAGTGAAATATAGATAGCCCCAAATCTTTGCCACTCCTCCAATCTAGAGTCAGAGTCCATTTCCTCTTGACATACAACGTTGTCATTATAATTGCTGGTCTCCTATAAAATTATTCCATTCTGTGCTACCCAATTTCATGCTGTTTAAGATTGTTTTCTTTGTCACTGTCCCTCCTATTCAACTTCTCTGTTGGGGAAACCACATTAAGGAAAATAAAGATCCTGAATTTGCAGTTCAGTTAGGGGACAGTAAGTACATGATCACACTCACACACACACAAACATACACACAGTGAAATGACATATGTGATATTTGAAAGAAGGTACTTGATATTACAAAACCATGAGGAAGATTAAACCTGGTTATGGAGATCAGAAAGGTTTTGTTTGTTTGTTTGTCTTTTAACTAATAATATGACCCTTTGGCTAATGATTCAATTGTATCTTGGTAGAAATAAGAGTAAAGAATTGTCTGAAGAGGGAGCATTATGTAGAAAGGCCAAGGGGTGAATGGATCTAAGAATCTGAAAGAGGACCCCTGGAGCTACAATTAAGAAAGCAAGAGATAACTTGTTAGAGGAGGAGAAAGAAGGAAGTAGGGCCCAGAGACAGGGGTCTTCGGAGAACATGTTAAGATTTTTTCTTAAAGCCTAAGAGCAATGAGAAACCGTGAAAGGATTTTAAATTAAAAGTGAAGCACAGGGAGATCAGCTCCATGCTTTGTGACCAGCTAGAAGGGTGGGATAGGGAGGGAGGAGGGAGGGAGACACCAGAGGGAAGAGATATGGGGATATATGTATATGTATAACGGATTCACTTCGTTATAAAGCAGACACTAACACACCATTGTAAAGCAATTATACTCCAATAAAAATGTTAAAAAATAAGTGAAGCACAGAATATGATTTGTTTTATGGAATGATTTTATTTTTAATTTTGGTAAAAAATTATGTTTAAAACCAACCAAAGTCTGTTGGTTTAGAGAGTTCCTTCAATTAGCTTAGATGAAAGCTGAAGGTAGTTTAGGCTAAAGTGTTGGATACAGTGAGAAGTCCATATTGTAGAAATATTTAAATATTAAGAGGGAATGCTCTATCCATATAATTTTAATAGTTTCAGAAAGATTAAGATCACAAGAATAGTTCTCTCAGTTGGCATGGTTAGTATTGTGACAAAATCAATCCCCCTTAATTGAAATGGCCAGAATATATTGTCACAAGTTATGATTTGAATTCCTCTTTTAACTTAGTCAACTCTTAAAGGTATATCTCCCAAAAGATACGTGCATGCACACACACACACACACCCCTAAAATGTAATATTTTAAAAAGAGAAATAATCTAATGATTTGAAAATACACATTAAAAATTAAACATTTATTCAAGGGGTAAACAGAAAAATATAGTTTATTAAACTGAAAATATTCTTGAATTTGACTAATAAATATAATGTTATTCCACCAGTAATCAGAATGATTTTAAATAACAAATTTTGGAACATTTTAAGCCTATCTTAACATGAGTATTTGAAAAATGAATGCATTCATGATTACACTATAAAGTCTAGTGATATTTTAAGCATTTTTATGATAATAAGTGATTCAGTCTCAATTTTCTCTTATTTTAGAGAGGATGTAAATTTAGTCTCCTAGGTTTCCTAAGGACAAAATTATTAGAAACACAGAGACACTATTTATATGCCATGTTTACAAATTGTAACCTTTGTAAATTTTGCATATAAAAGACACTTTTCTCTAGTTGTTCAGACATTGAGCTCAAACACTACACATTTTAAAGTTTTTGAAATCTTTCAAAATGACTGAATAGTGATGCCCACATGGAATTGTGTAAATATTCCTAGAGGTTAAGTTCTGTCTCCATATTGTTGTTTTAGACAAATTACTGAAGAAAAGATTGTGTAACTAAACTTTTTATATTATTAAAAATTGGAAAGCTTAAAAAAAAACTAGTAATTTGCGCTCTTTTTTAAAGTTTCAACAAATGAGCACACATAATTGTTGAACTTTAAATAGGACTTTCCTTGAGACTGTTTTCAGGCACACCATTTGTGAATCTCATATGAGTGAAAAAGTAATGCCATTTTTTACCAGATGAAGAATGAGGGCAAGATTTAGCAAAGATTCATTTATGCCTTTCTTAATGTTTAAAAATCAGTAAATGTTTATACTAAACACTAACCATTTACTTTATTCAGAGACACAGTCACCACAACACATGGACACACATCCAAAACAAACTAATTTTAGGTGGAAGATTTACTTTTCACATTAAAATATCAATTATTTGACCTGCTTACACACGAGAAAATAGATAATTATGAATTGAGGCATGGAAGATATTAAACATATTAAGTTTAATATGTCTTAAAGGATCATTTATATATAACATATAATTTATAATATTAATATAAATTATATAGTATATGAAAATTTATTTCATACAGTTATAATATTAATATAAATTAGATATACAATATTTATTTTATATATAATTTGGTTGATCAAAATTGTTTTAAATAAAAATGTTGGGATATAATTATGAGATCAATTTGACAGCAAAAATAATTCAAATATTATTTCTTCTCAAGTTATTTTGTATAATAAGAATGTTTTTAGATTGCTAGGTTATGTTTATCAACTATGAGTGAAAAGTTTGAGAAGTTCTTCATAGTATTTTTGTTTCTGTAACATTAAAAATTTTTAAAAAACTGATACTATACCATGTTTTAAAATTTAGCCATTGTCATAATAACAAATTCAAAATGTACTGTCACATTTTCCTTAAAAATCAAGTAACTTAAATTTTATGTTAAACAAAACGAAATATTTATATAATGGGCATGTGGCTGTAGCACATTCATGAAAAAATCAACAATAATTATTAAAACATTTATATATAAATACTATATTTTTAGATTGCATTTGTAGAACCTTTCAACACGTTTAGTTTTTAATTTCATAAGGTATTTCACCATTTTTTAATGAAGGAAATGTAACTCCCTTGGCTTTCCCTTATTTCTGTGTATTAGCATCAATATAAGTCAGATCATTGCAATCAACCTAATTTACCACAGAAGCAAGCTTCCCACTGGTAGTTGTTTCTTCATTGGAAATGTAGCTAGGCATACAGATTGGGTGGCCTATACTTGTCCCCAGTTATGTCCTCTCACTTATTTATCCCACTATTGGAAATTTGGGAGAAAAAAAGCAAATCTTGATAATCTCTTTACTTTCCTGGGAAAATATATATACACTTTATTTAGTCTCAAATAATGCTTTTGCCCTATTTTCTTGAAATTATGAGTTAATTCTAATTCAGAACAAAAGGAAAGGACTCTCTGGAAGAATTTTAATTATTTCCAAATGCCTCTGTAGCATATAAATGCTAAACTGTGTGACTTTTCCATTTATGGGCTGTGAGAAATAAACAGCTGGGATAAACAGCAGGCATTTCAAGATATTTTATTTATTTCTCAGCAGAAGTTTAAGCATATGTCATAATGATGGCATTTACATCATAATATATGTTGCTTCATAAAGCTCTGAAAACCCATTAAAATCTGCACAAATGACTGTGGAGTGGTAGAATAAGAAGAGTCTATCAAACAAACTTCCATCTGCTTCAATTCCAAAAGTTCAACTTTTATTATAAACTAAGCAACCGAAAATCAAAGTTCTGAAAACTTAATTGCTTTCCTTAAATCTTAGTTTTAGTTTAACTTTTAGAATGATCTAATATGCCATGACATAGGCATTTACATTTTCTGTGTATTTTTCGTTTCCTCAAAATCCTGTTACACTGGCTTCCTAATAGTTAATCAATGACATATATCAGTTTATGGGGAAAAAAATACTTATGTTTAAGATCAGTTAATATCCTGTTAACTCCATAATAAAATTGTCCTTTTGAGATTTATTTAGAAAAGGAAGAAGAGAGATTTTTGAATAAATGTAGCTCTTGTTAGCATATGGAGGACAGGTCATATGGATAACTGACCATGTAATAATATTTTATTAGATCATAAGCCAGGGACAACTTAGGGTAGAATGTGGCTGTAATCATACTTTGCCACAGAGGAAGAGAAAATGGAAAGTCCGTTCCTTCCAGTTCAGAGAATTGTAGGAAGGAAGAAATTGATAATGATTTTTACAGATATTTGGGTTCTGTGTGACCTGAATGCCTCATTCCTGAAAAAAATTTAGTAAGGGTTAAGGTAAGATTCTAGGTAGATATGGCTCTAAAATTATAGGGGCTTTGCCATGTTCTGTTTGGACCCCTAGAATACTGCCATTTGGGATAGGATGGTCCTGAGACATCATTCAGCCTGCCATGTTAACATTATTTCCATGAATTCTCATGAGAATATTTTCATAGAGTAAACATTTCCCTTTGTCCACAAAGTGGCTACAAGATACAAATGTCAGTTCCAATGCTATAACACAGATGATCCTGGAGTAGAGGCGGGTTTGCTACTTGTATATCTTAAATAATCCATAATGTTACAATATTTTTTAGGTAAACTTATCTGCTCAACACTTAAGGAAATTACCTCAGTAGGGCATATTTTTTGCAATTTGTTTTTTATATCATAATGTTCACTGTATGATAGAACAGAGCTTCTCAACTGTGCTGGGCTTAGGAATTCCTTGTTAAAATGGAGATTCTGATTAAGTGTATCTGCCTGGTTGGAAGCTGAGATTCTACATTTTTAATAAGATACTGGTGATGCTGAGACTGTTCTGAAGACCACACTTTAAGTGGCAAGGTGTAAAACATTATACTAAATACTGAGAAGCTACCATATTTGATAAGACCTGTTGTCCAATTTCAGAAAAATTATAAGCTAGAAGTAAATTAGACATAATTAGTCATGGTAGTTTCTCTGAAATAAAAGTCATCTGCATGTTAAATATAAAACAATCTCAATGATGAGAAATGCAATCAGAGGCTACCAAAATTAATTCAATTTCTTCACAGCTTAAGAACATATGCCTTTTCAAATCTCAAAATAATTGTTTAAATAATCTATCTATATCTTTTAAAATAAAATACCTGCTTATACATCTAACAAGAAACAACAACAACAAGGACAAAACCCATTCCCTCTTATGGTATGTGATGGGGAGTGGTAGTGGTTTCATTCATGCAGATGAGTGTCTGCAATCTAGGATCTGCTGGCCAAATCCAGGCAACCATAGTTTATGTAAGCACTTCAAACTAAGAATAGTTTTTACATTTTTTAAAGATTGAATGCAGTTAAATTTTCCTAATGAGTTGAAATTATATGAAATTCAAAATTAAGTGTCATAAATGTATTATTAGCACACAGCCACACTCATTCATATAAGCACTGTCCCTAGCTACCTTCATGCTCCTGAGGCAGAATTGAATAGTAAAGACAGAAATTATGTGGTCCACAAAACATAAAAGTCGTATCATCTATAAATTTCATAAAAGTATGGAGAACAACCAGTGAAACAATTTGTGCCTGCATTTATTTTTTTCTAGTGTAGTGTCATGTAAATGTACATCTTCTGTTTCCTAAAAGAAGGTACCTTTGAGTTAGGAAAAGCCAACCGGACTTCGAGCTAGAAGTCATGTCTTTAAGGTCCTGAAGAATCCATCCAGCTTCTCTAGACCAGTGGCTCCAACTCTGTTAAATGATAGTTTATATCACATGCTACTGTGCTCTTTTTCTGGCCAAACAGACATTTACATATTAAGCTTTTATTTATCTCTTTCTGCTAATTTGCCAACTCTGTGGTGTTTCCACAAAAAAAGAATACTAGTACTATTTAAACTGCTTTACACATAACTTTCCTTTCTACCAACCTTGAATTTTTTTCCTGTTTAGAAGTGTTTCATTATCTTGGCATTGTAAGCTTGCTTCTTTTGCATACTTTGGAAGTTTCAGATAGGTTATTTGTGTAGTTATCTGATCAAAGCTAATGAAGTTTTATTGCTATAATAAAATAACATTTAACACAAACTCCAAATTGTAATAAAAACCCCATCTATACACAGATATAAAATGCAGTGTGCAGCTGAGTTATAATATTTCCCTAAAATACATGCTAAAGATTCATGAAGGGAACCTAAATAAATGAAGTATTTAAATAGTCACATTAGAGAGAGAATTACTTATGCTTAAGGACATTCTCTAGGAAAAGTAAAATAAATGTTTAGCAGTTTTGAAAACTGCATTTGGCATTTAATATGAAGAAAGCAAAACAATGTGAACCCAAAGAACAGTAAAAAGGATCCATGTGTTATTGGAAAATTTGTTATATAGAAAGGAATCCATAATGTATTCCATAATGTATTAAATAAATAATCCAGTGAAAAAAGTTCTCCAACAATTCCTAGTCTTTAGGTAAGTGTTGTATACATTTTCTTAAGTTATAATTCCCAGCACTTACTGGCTGGAAGGTTTAGCCTGAAGAATTTATGTCTTTAAGCCTCAGTCTCCATATATATATTTTTTGGTTAATTATCAAAATAATTTTGTGTGTATTTAATGAAAGAATTTATAAAATGTAGTTATGTTTATATCATCAATAATAAATATTTGATAAACATTAACTATTATTATCAATTTTGCAAGCAGGTACTTTCCAGGGAGGGAAGGGATCAGATTTAAGAAAGATTTTCTAATGTATATTTTTAATGAAATTTATAAATATATTTTAGCCATTATAATGCTTAACATTACTTGATATTTTATAAAATGTACCCAAGCATACAGAAATTAACCACCCTGAAAAGAAATAGTCCTGCAAAGGATGTTTCCTATTTTTATACTTTATTGATATATAATTGTATACCAAAAAATGCACATGTTTAATGTATAAAATTTGATGTTTGGAGATATATATATATTTACATACACTTGTAAACCATCACCACAATCAAGGTAATAGATATATCTAACACCTCCCAGAGTTTCCTCGTGCCCCGTTTTTTATTTTATTTTATTATTTTTTATGTGAGTGGTAAGAACAATTAACATGAGATCTACCTTCCTAAAAAACTTTAGTGAACAGTATCACACTGTTAAGGACAGGCACTATACAATTGTGCCTCCCGAACTTATTTGTCTTTCATAACTGAAACTTTATACCCATGGAAAAACAAATCCAATCCATTCCAAGTGCCAGGTCTTTACTCAAATAGCCATGTATGTATTCCCATTTATTTAGCTAAAGCACATTTATTCTATAAGTAAGTACTTTTCCAGGCAACAAAGGACTTCTCAAGTTTTATTTATACCTTTATTTGTTTAACAAAAATTTTTAGAGCTATTGATATGTGACAGTTACTTTTCTAGAAGATAGTAAATTAGTAGTAATAAAGCATAAATGTCCCTGCTTTCATGGAACTCATATTCTAGTGGGGGGAATTAGGAAAATAAACTGGAAATGAAAAACTGAGATCATTTTTCACAGTTATACGTTCTATTAACCTAAAATAGAGGAAGACGAGAGTAACTGGAGGAAAGGAAATGATATGAGAACATTGTTTACATGTAGTTGTGTACATGAATTTGGAGGGCAGAAGGAATATCTGACTCCAAGATATCAATGGGAGTATAATTAATACATAAATGATGAAAGCATTAGACTAGTGGACTAGAAGAGATCTTGGAGAGAGGACAGAATTAACCATATCAATTTCATGAGTGTTGGAGAACAAAAACCTGAAAAGGAGACTTGAGGAGGCATAGCCTGTGAGGTAGGAGGAAAATATTAGTAAGATTTCTAGAAGAAGACATGGTCACTGAGTTACCATTTCTGAGAAGTGGAGAAAGATTTCAAAGGCATGAAAGTTCTGGAAATTTTGTATATGGCAGTTTGAGCAAAGAGGTGGAGTCAGAATCTGAATGTTTTGAGAAGAGAATTAGAAACGAGGGTATGAGACAACAAACCTAAAGAACTCTCAAGAAGTTTTACAGTGAAAAGGATAAAGAAATGGGCATTGCTGTGAAGAAATGTAGTTTTAGGAGGATATCTTATGATAAGGAAGAAATACCATATTCATCCATATTAATATATTAATGGAGTTGTTGACTAGCAATTGATGACCCAGTAAAAAGACATACTTCCAGTAACAAAGTTCCTGAGAAACTACGAAGAATGGGGTTTTGAATACAAGTTGAGAGATTGACTTTTGGTACAATGTAATAAGACAGAAAATGAGTATGGATTGATATATACTTGGATATATTTGTTCGAGGAAATAATTCCTGTCTGAATGCTTCTATTTATTTTTATTATTTAAAATTTTTTCAGACTTATGAGGCAAGAGAAGGTAAGAGCAAACACTAGGGTATATTGAAGTATATGAAGAACACCTGATGACAATACCAGAAAAATGAGAAAACATTTTTAGGACAGTTGTGAGTATGCATTTGAGATTTTTCTTCATGAATTTAATGTTAACCCACCACTGTGCACAGTTGTATGCTTCTCTAGTAAGATTCAGGCAAATGAAATCGGTGAGGATCATATAGCAAAAATTATATAAAGGTTTTAACTGACACTTTCTGGCACTTCTCTTGTGTTTAAACAGGAGTTAACTCCTGAGTGTAACAATGTTCACATCTTAAAGATTTTCACAGTGTGTGCTTAATTGCTTCTTCTAAAATAAGGGAAAAGTGAAAAACACAATACCAAGTATAATTCTTGACCTCTCGTGAGAAAGTTGAGCACTTATTCCAAGACCTCTTTCACCTTCAAATGAACCAACACTTCAGGAGACTGTTCATAGCAGAGACTGGGCTTCCTGACCTACAATTGTGTCGATTCAGTAGTGACAATAATGCAACTTAAGTCAATATGGACACTTTCCTCACCATGACAAAGAAGGATATTATCCTGGTAATAATTTTCTGCCTTTATCCTTCATTGTCATATTGTCTGTGCTTGAAATGTCCTCATGTTGATTCAGTAGCAATTATAATTTGATGAAAAAAAAAAAGGTTTGTAGAAAGATTCCAATAAAACAGAGAAAACTTATAGGAATAAATGATTCCATACATATTCTTAAGGAAATTATGCAGTTAGATGTTCTATAATATATTCTTTATTGGAAGTTAAAATGACCTATTATTAATTGTATAAACATATATTCATATATTTGGCTTAAAAAAAGCATACTGATGTGGGAGATTATGACATTTCTGGTTATGTAAAAACAAAACAAAATGAAATATATTTTCCAGAGATGATGGAATAAAAAGCAATTGCTGGGACTTCCCTGGTGGTGCAAGGGTTAAGAATCCGCCTGCCAATGCAGGGAACATGCGTTTGAGCCTTTGTCCAGGAAAATCCCACATGCCGCGGAGCAACTAAGCCAGTGCGCCACAACTACTGAGCCTGCGCTCTAGAGCCCATAAGCCACAACTACTGAGCCCATGCACCACAACTACTGAAGCCCTCGTGCCTAGAGCCTGTGCTCTGCAGCAAGAGAAGCCACGCAATGAGACGCCTGTGCACCACGACGAAGAGTAGCCCCCACTCTCTGCATCTAGAGAAAGTCCACGTGCAGCAGCGAAGACCCAATGCAGCCAAAAATAAATAAATAAATTTTTTAAAATCAAAAAAAAAAAAAAACAATTGCTAGGGAACAAATATGCATTAACCAAAATTATAAAAAGACAGGTCATGGATTTGTAACACCTAACCAGGAAGAGGTTTAAAAAACAAAACTTTGAATTTTCTATTTGTTCCAGTAATATAATAATATTAGAATGATAAACCAATTTTGTTTCCTCAGATGGTTAGACACTAAGTTGGAATAAGCCCTCTAAAAGAGCTGAAAATATGTAAAATTTATTGCAACATTTTATCAACCTGAATTCATTATCTTGTCATCTGTTTCCCCAATTTCTTTTACTTGTGTGTCCTAGAATTTATGAATTACTCCACTTTGTAAACTAATTCAAACTCAAGTTAAACAGGATTTAAACAGGTTCAGATTAGTACTCAGTCAGGATTGTATCATCCTATTTTTTATTTTAAATGCTTTGGATATAAACAGTTCTAGTAAGTAAACACTAATTTGTTCCACTTCTTAATGCAATAATTGCATTGCATCATTGCATAACGTATGTTATGCTTGGTACCCCAATCCAAAGAATGGGATAGATCATTTAATCTGCATTTGGAATCTCAAAACCAACAAATCTTCAGGCAGTTATCCAAGTTACTTTTCCACTTATTGAACTCCCAAGTATGACAATTTTTAATTACCTGCTTCCTTATTCTACATATCTGCTGACAGAATCCTCTCCTGTTTTGGGTTCCACTACTTAATTTTTATTAAAACATGTATTTTACTTGTCAGAAGAAACTTTCTTTTCTTCCTTGCTGGGTGGCTTATGCGAGGTCCTGACCCCCTTCCCCTTAATTACTGCATGTCTTTATGAGTAGATGACAAGCCTTAGATATATAATGCAGCATTCAGTAATTTCAACAGGTAAGTCCTCTGAACTATCACTCAGGAGAAATGTGCCTTCTTTTAACAATATGCTCTGCATTCTAGAGTTATATTAAAATTAGCGAATCTTTTTTTTTCTAGAAAAGATTAAATTCATTCTAAGTTGCATATCATTCCAAACTATAAGAGCTCCTCATACTGTCATCAGCAAAATTAAAATTTGAACGATGATGTGCTTTGACATATTAAAAGCAGAAGTTTGGAGGAAATAAGGATGAAACAAAACATCATGATGACAATGACATTCTTTCAAAACAAAGATAACAACTTGATTTTTATTCAGTCTCTCACCTGGTCAAGGTCTTATGGGACAGGTACCCACAAGTTGGCATTATCTTGGTGAAATTACCTTTAAGGCTGAAAATCCAAGCCTTCAGCTAAAACTTTGATCTCATCGGGGCCCAGGATTGAGCAGATTCAGGGTATGCACTTATGTTATTTGGAGAAAATAATTTATAAAATTGCAAAAAGCAAAACAGTTTGCAATAAAAATATGTGTCCGACACAGTCAGCATATTGGTGTCTGTCACTGCCAGCAGTTGGTGAATGGGCAATCAAAATATTGACAGTTGCTTCAAGCAAGTGTGCAATGGCATCAAGTTGCCATAGCATTTGTTATCTACCACAAGTTAAGCAACATACCTGCCAGGTGGGCCAGCACTGCCCTATCTACTTTGGGTGGTGCTCGGGTAGATCCTGCCAAACAGCCATCGCTCCCCACTTTTTTTCATACTGATTTGAACCTCTCTCTGGCTATTCACCACTATCCTTCGTGTTTAAACCATAAACTCCTTTGTAGTGATATTAACTATTTTTCCTCTGACAAAGGATATTCTGCCCTGCATCATTTTCTTCTCAGATTTATTCATATTTATATTTCCAGTTTTTCATGGGTAATTCTCTACATTTTTGTCCCCAAAGCAATGCTTGGATTAGCCACTGATACAGTTCTGTGACTTGTACATAGCTCAACACGTGGCTTCCAGCTAACTTTTAGAATCTCTCAGTATATATTTTTATCACATTTAAAGTGTGTTTAAATTTATTTTGCTTTCTCAACTTTGATGCATTGTTTTCACTTTCAAATAGCACTCCTTTTTTTTCTTCTTTTAAAGGTGTTATAATTTCTCCATGGGCTACTTACAAAATGAAACTTCAATTACTCTAAACTCTATATCTAAGAATTTTCTAACTCTAAATACTAGCTATTATTAACGTATTATGTACAGTCCGATTTTTTTAATGTATTTTATACTCAGCTTTAAATATGTAGATGTAATGCTTTATTCATATATATCATGAATGTTTTGGTTGAATCATTTGTTTGTTAACTGTGAAATAATTAATACCTATCATTTCATGAACTTCCATATCATTGATATTTTACATATTCAACACAATCATTTGTGATATAAAAATATAAACATCCAATAATTTTATATTCAACATGCAGAGTTTTAGAAAAGTTTACTTTGGGTTTTTAAAATTCTTTTCAATCCTTCTCTTTTTTATATTTTAAATACTCAAGAGATTAAATCTGTTAAAATGAAGCTCATCTTCAATTAGCAAGAAGAACATATGTATGCTCTTCATTAAAATCCCCAGGTATCACTAGTAACAGTTCATTTTGGGTTTTCAGATAATTAAAACCTCATACACATTTTCTGATATTCCATCTGGCTTTAGAGTGTATTCAACTACAGACCACTTGAGTTACCAGATAGCTGAAAAGCTTAATAACAAACATTAATATTGCGAACACCTCCTTTTTGATCTTGTACAGATAAGTGCATTATTATAACCTCAAATATCCTCAAACAAGAAAAAAATAAAAGATGGTGGATCTTATCTTCTTTGATAACCTTGCTAGACAGAAACAGAAGTCTCTTGAAAGTTTCAGTTTAAATAGATCTTATATGGCTGCTAAAATGGAAATGCAGATATGAAATAAGGTTTGAATATTTAAAGAAATACTGTTTCTATTCCACCCTCCAACTAAAATGCCCCTCACCCTCATAGCCACTGAAATATGTATGTCATAAAAGTAGTGATCTTGTGACACTTATTCACTGAGTAAAATCTAATACACAATTTGTGCCCAATAAATATTGGTGAAATATTGTCTATTGTCTATTCTTAAGCATTGTGAAATGTAGGAGCTTTAGATTATGAGACTCATGTGCTACCCACTGTGCTAAGGAAATTGAAGGTAATTTGTTTGTTACTTGACCCATTTTCTAATTTGTATTATTAAATATATTATAAAATGTTTCCTATATTTAAAATTGTATTTAATAATTACAAAGTATCCCAGGGAATAAGAATCTTGATTTTCAAGCTGAGTCAAAATTTCCCTTGATGATCAGGTTATTTTCATATAATGGATATCTGTTATATATTTAAAAAAACAGTAACTTTAAAAAAAAATCACCTAACATTGAATAATCTTTCATCCAGTGTTATGTACCAACATCTGATGAATCATCAGAAACCTATGGCTAAAATATCCTTCTCTTTAAGTGGACGATGAAGAACTTAATAGTAATGGATGTCCAGATAAAGCCTCAAGGGAAAAAAGTGATAAACTTTTAATGTACACTTGTCTTAAGACAAAAGTCATTTTACTGGATATATTTACATGAGTTAGCTGCATTCACCTCAAAGATTTAGAGGTTCATTCTAGAGCCTGTTTTTGCAGTGCGATCAGCAGGTTTCACTCACTACTGCTCAGCAAGGATAGGGTTTCAGGGTGGACCTCTTGATATTCTTTCTCCTCCATCATTTTAGTTGGGAAATGTGCACTTGCCTTGGGAAATTGAGAAGATCTGAATTACAGAGGGAGAGAGTTAACTGGTTCAATAGTGAAGTGTGACCTAATATGTCAAATGTAATTGCATAAATTGAAGTTTCTACCTGGATCAAAATCCATACAGTTATTGTAGTTACTCTAAGGGTCTGCTGTTTTGCTGGTGTTTTGGAAATTAGTGTTTTGAAATATGGAGAAATGAAGGATGTAAACTAACTTCCATGGAAAGTTAGAGTTGGCATTGACCACTGTCATAAAGATGATTAATACTCTGTGGTCCAAAATAGCAGCTCCTATAAATATCATGAACGCAAGTGATGCTTGTTTGTTTATTTAAAAGTGGCTAGATGGTATGTCAATACAGGGATGTGTGGAGGAGTAAGACAGAATGAGAATAAGATAAAAATAGAATGATGAAATAAATAGATAACTTTTTTGTTTTCTACCAGAGTGAACAGGCAAATTGGAAACAGGCAAATACTGGACAACATAGGTGATGTCCAAATATGGTATCATGGAGTTAATGCAATTGCTACATCAAATTTTCAGGTTAGTCAAGGCAATCTGATCAATGGTATCAATGGGAATAAACAGAATTTAGAATGAAGACTGGAAGGGTAAAATTATCCTCAGGCTCTGTTACAGATTGAAAGAATATCAAGAGAGGAGAGATGATTTTGTTCTTAAGAATATGTGTGAGAAATTCAGGGTGATTTTCTTTTCTTTCGGATAGTTTTTACTTAAAGTACTAAACAAAATAGTACTTCTCTTAACATTAAGCACTATTAATTCACAGAGATAAATGTATATGAACATTTTTCATTACTATTGATAATATATTTTGGTACTATATTTTTCTTGGAAAACTTGAGACATTTTATATTTCAGAGGAATTTTCAAATTAAACTAGCATTAAAATAAGCAACTATATATGGAAAGGTTTATACTTAATGCAAAATAAAATTCATGTTTAAAATTTTTATCTGCAAAAAACAACTGCATGGAGTAAAATTAGTTCTGAGTTTTGATTTTTAAGAAGGGTACTTAAAAATTTCAAGTAATGAACTTATGAAAAATTGGTAACAGGAAGAGATCTTAACACTATTCAAAATAATCTTTATTTTCTAATAAAGTAGAGATAAATATCTCTTTAAAATATGTAACAAAAATGTGTTTCAATCAGGGATATTGAATTTAGGTAAAGATGAAATCTGTTCAGTTTTAGTTTAGCTTGATAAAGTGAATTTGTATATTGGGACCCACCAAATGGAGGCCGCTGTAGTGGTCTGGCCCAAGTCACAGATCTAAACATATATCAGCCTGCACTTACGGGAAATAGCACATTGTCAAGGAAACCTAAGAGCAATCACAATCCTTCAACTCAGCTTTAGCTAGTTTATCTTACCCTAGAAAATAGGACCTGTTAGCCTTATAGGAAAATCCCTGACCTCCTAACCAATCATGCCCTGTTTCTGCATTACCTTTTCTAATGCTCTCTATATACTCGCTCTTGCCAACATCCCTTGAGAAGAGTGCTCCAGTCCTGTAAGGCACTGTGCTCCCTCATCTATGGATTGTTTTCTCTTGAATAAAGGACATCAAACTCTTTCCTAAATTGTATTATTTTTGCCATTTGACAAGCTATATTTGTGTAAGAATACTGATGGCATTGATCATTTACCAAATACTTACAATGAACTAAACACTAACTTAAAAACTATATATTCTATTTCATTATAATTTCACAATCTGTCAAGAAATATGTCATCGTCTTCACTTTTCAGATGAAGGCATAAAGGCTGTGAACTTTTAAAGTGGCAATGGACTGAATAAGGATTTAAACAAAATTATTTCTGACATTAACGGATGTACATTTAACTACCACTGATACACAGAATACAATAGAAAATGTAGTGTGTGTGTGTGTGTGTGTGTGTGTGTGTGTGTGTGTGTGTGTGTGTGTGTTTTCTGCTGTGCTCCTGGGCTTTTTGATCAGTATGCTTTGCCCAGAAATGTCTCACTTACGACATTTTGCTCCTGGAATGAATCAGGCCATGCCTAACATGCTATAATCCATTTTATCAGCTTCATGTAGACAGGTTTAGAGTGTAATTCTTGTTCTTCCCTCTTTCCCATATGTCTTTAGAACCTCAAGGTCTCCAGCAGTGGAGTTTACCTTTCTCTTCTGCAGCAAACCCTGAGGGCTGGTGAAAAATTGGTTCTTTTCCCATTGCCTGATTGAAAGGGGTATGAATTCAAATCACTTCCAAGTTTAAATTGGCTTTTCATTGATGAAGTTCTTCCTCACATATCTGTCCTGGCCGATGGCTGAGATTTTTCACTGCTAAAGGCTTTGTCTTTCTTCAAAGGAAAAGCACTACTTAAGTGCAAAATGTTACAATTAATATTAAAATGAGATTCCACTGGGTTTAAAAAGACTCAATTTAAAAGAAGCACAAGAAATTGCAAAAGAAAAGCAGCATATGGCTCTTTGTATTTTATAGATATGCTTTTATTCACAAAATGGACCTGGTTTTTCAACATATGTAATTTTTAGAAAAGAACTATAAAAAACTACATATGCAAACAGATACAATATTAAGAATTCTGAAATATTAAAAAGGAACACTGTAGCTAAGATATTTTTCATATTACTACTTACATTTAAATTTAAACTGACACAGAAATTTCACTTTGCTCTTTTGTATAGCTTTTATAAGTGATTATACATACACTTGACTGTAACTATTGCATTAACAGTTTTGAATAGTAAGCAAGTATTTCATTGTTTCTTAAATACAGTAATGATACTGAATGAGGCAGTGAGAAAAACATCAACATAACAGCAACTGTTTTCATAATCCTCTAAGAATAGTAAAAATGTGCTCATCTCATTCTGAGTTCCGTCTTTGTTCAATATGAAAATAAAGTCCCACTTGATGAATACAAAAGAAATGTGTCTGGAATAATTCAATGTCTATATAATGAAATTATTTTTATTCAAACTTATGTGTGTAGATTTTAAATTTTGTCAACTTGCACAATAATAACATGGTTCTTTAGAAGAAGACATGAATAAAGCATGCCCACTACAACATGTTTTCCTAAAGGAATTATAGTTTATGATTTCATGATATAAATATTGGTAAAATGTATCTTACTTTAAAATATAATGTAAATAGAGTTTCAATACACATCTTTCTTTCCTTATCTATTTATGTATCTTTCCACCTGTGTATAAATAAGTATTGCTATTACATTTATCTCTTCCTTCAAACAACATAGATTTCGGACCACTGAATCACATGTTATGGCATCTGACAAGCAATTGTATCTTTTCATAGAGAAAATGCCAAACAAAACTGTAGGTACTATAACATAACAATTTAGTGTGGTAGTTTAAATTTTAATTTTAATCAAACCATGTTCATAAGCACTATAATAAGCATTAAAAAATTAGAGAATTTAAATGAAATTCCATCCATTGGATTGATGTAATTTAGTAATAGATTTTATTTATTCAAGAATATTTTATTATTTTGATGTAGTATGAATTTCATTATTAAAAAAAAAACAACTCCTAAAACACAAGAGCTTTGGAGTGCATTTATTATCCACAAAATGTAAATGTATTAATCAACACAGAAAATTAATGGAAGAGAAGGATTTGAAACTGGATCTATTTCCTCTTCCTGAATTGAATATTTATGAGGTTATGGAGATGGATCTCCAGATGTAGATTTTCAACAGGAAATTCAACTTAAAATATTATTAACTCATTTGACAGTTGACAGAAATCACTTACCGTCATTATGCTTCCCTTAAATGTCGTTAAAATAAATAAAAACTGCTAAGGGAAAGAAGAAAAGTCTTTGATAGTTTTAAATGGTAAAAAGTAAAAATAATTATAAAACATGATCTTCAGTATTTGGGGCTAGCTGGTGTTTGAAAAGGAAACATGACTGTTTGTTTTACTTTATTGATCCCTTCAGCTCTCAGTGTTGTATGACTAGTTGATGATCAGAGTAGCTCAGTTGTTATCTCCATTGATGAGAGTGAGAGTGAGAGCAGGTAGCTCACTTTCCAATTAGATGATCTGATTTTTCATTAGTTTTATCTGGTTTCTGTTCCTCTGCAGAAGCATATGTCTAAAAGTACATCTTCCCAATATCAGTGAAGGTAGTTCATCCACAGGTTAAAAAAGTGATGTTTCATATATACACATATATATATATATATTACATATATATATATAATATTAATTCAGAGTAAAATAATTCCCTACATTCTGTTTTCAAGCAAAGTTTTCAGGAATGAGTTATATCATTTTTAAGAAAAATGACTATTTAATAAAACTGATTATATTAGAATATTTTATTTTGAGAATGTTACACATGTGTGTACACATACAAATTCATAGAAGAAAATTTATCACAAATTAGTTTGTGATGCTTTTGTTTTTTGTTTTGTGTGATATATTTCAAATATGTAATAAGTATTTAAAATTTTATTATAAAAAGATGATTTGAACAGCCATCCCCCCATTTTGAGAAGTATATATTCACTATTTTTCATCCATGTTTTAATATCCAAGATCTCCCTTAAGTTTAGCATTTATTTTTCAAGTCAATATCAACATTTTGATTGCTTAAACAATATGCATAAAATCTTTTTGACAGCTGTATAATCTATTAAAAATGTTGCTATATCATGTATGTATGTATCTACATTTATTTACTTATTAATGGATACACAAAACTTTTTGTTCCAGTAATGTTACCCACATGAAGGAAGAGGAACAGAGAACCAGAACATGTTTCCATACTGTAGCTCATAACAGTTAGTTACAGTGGAGACTCTATGTCATAAAAATTCTAATGTCTTTCCCTTGTAAGTTTGCCAAATGTTAAGTCATACCGTTTGGAAGGTTTGGAAATAATTATTTAAGTCATTTCTCTGTTATTATATTCTGTGGTGTGATACAAAGTTGAAGTTGATAAATACGAAGTTTTAACCATCTCATTCTGAGTATAGACTTAAGAACTTTGTTTTAATGAGTAGAAGGAAAAATGAAAAAAACAATATGTGTGCTCTAAAGAATTTATTCAGACAGTATTCTTATAGCCTGTATAATATTTATCAATGGTAAGTAACAACTATTTATAAGCTCTTAAACTCACTTCTATGTGTCACAATACAATTAATTATGGTAACAGGCCAGGAAAATAGCAGAACTATTTGTGTCACATTTAGATGGCAGTGCTAATTTGACTTAGAAATTACTATATAATATTATAGCCTAAACAGTCTTTGACATTAATTTCAGATTATACTTCAAATTAAGAATAGAAAAAATTAAATAGCTATAAAATAATAATTAGAAAACAGCTTAGCACATCATTTAAGACATGTTTTTTCCAGTTTTACATATGCCATATAAAAGTACTCAGATGAAGATTTTTAAGTAACTTGTCTCCTATATGTAGTTTCTTTCTTACTTTGAATTTCTATCATATTGTTTTAACATTCATGTGTAATTGTTATACAGATTAAAATGAGTCCATAGTTGTCCTTCTTCACACATCACTTCACTTAAAACTCTCTATCTCACTGTTTCTCTCCTCTTAACGTATAAATCAAAGAGAGGTAACTAACCTGACTTCATCTGATTCATTCATTTTCTTAAGTGCATAAAATGTTGGGTAGTTCTTCAATGAATGAGAGATTCAGCAGATGTCAAACTTGGCAGAATGAAGAGGTACTAACTATCAAAATATGGGTGATTGAAAATAAATGCTAGAATTACTTATGCTTGAAAAGCAGTTGGCAAAGCAGTCACTGACTGAGTCTACATGAACATAACTCCAGATATGTCCTGTGACACATACTTCACGTCAAGACAAGATCATACATTGAACTAGCAATTAAAAAATTAAGGTTAGGATGAAACAGATATTCTCATCTAGTCTATAGGCAATTATTTGTGGGTACAAAAAAGTGCTGGCAAATATTAAATTTCAGCACATTTTGAGGCTACAGTTGTGCTAATGGAAGATTGGTATTTTAACACCAGATAGATTAAGGCCACTTCCTTTAGTAAGAGCTTTATTTATCTGCAGAATAAATGTTACTAAGATGTCATTTGTTACTCTAATTATAGCAATATGTCTTCCACTTGGCTAGAGTAAAAAGTTTACTAATTAATAACTCAGCCTTATGATTAAAACATCAAACACTACATATGCTAAATTCTCACACCACTTACAGCACACACACATGGATTGCTTGAAAATTTAGCTACAGATGCTGCTGTGGTCATCAGGTTTATTGAAAATCTCTTGAAAAATAATTGTTTAATCTCTTATGTGCAAATGTTCAGCTGTCATTTATAGTTGATAGTATTTGAAAATAATATGTTAAAAATATTGAATTTGGGATTTAGCATTGACACACTTTGAAATCCCACAGTATTAAATGGTTATTTCAAAAGAATAACTCCTGCATAAAATATAGTTAGCATAAAATGTAGATTATTTTATTATTTTTAGTAAACTATTTGCAGTTTGTCTGAGGATTACGCCATTAGTATTTACATTACAGTCATGAGAAAAGAGAGTTAGATAAAATCTAAATCATCAGCCTAGTTTTGAATTTCAAGACAGTCAACAAAAATTGTATGAATAATTAAAGATAACAGAATTCTGAGGGCATGCTTATAATATTTTTCCTATTTCACCCAAATGCACCAAGGATGAACAATTGAAGGAATTTAGCAAAGGGAGCAGAGAAGATGGGAATCTTGTTGACCATTTGTAAAAATATTTCCCTAAAAATTATAGGTTTCATTAAGTCAGGGATAATATTGGGAGAATAGACATATAATTAGTGTGCTAGGCTTCTTGTCTTCCTGAAGCTTCAATATTTACTGTTACTTAAGAGAAAAATCATCAGACTAAAATGAAATTCTATATATTTATAGGTGATATTTGTGATATTCTCCTCTCTTTCTTTCTCCTATTTTTTTTCCTGAGTTATTTATAATATCATCATCATCTTTTGACAGCATCTGCAGAACTGGTTGAGATCTCTTTATTTCTCTATCTCTATTATGAGTAGCAAAATTTTATATTTCAGTTAATATATTATAAAAGTCATGAAAAAGTTATCAAGATTTCAATAATGGTTAATATCAAAACATTTTAGTTCAAGCAATAATACTGTTAGGCATGTCGTATGGGTCTAAAGCAGTAGTTTCAGTGGTCTTAGTAGCTTCTTCATGGTTTTATATTTTTAATCATATAAGAAGACATAACTTTAGTGAGACACATAGATTTTGACTGTATATTGACAGTACATATGACTGCTTCTGGTCCCCTAATTACTTCCAAAATCCATACAGAAGAAAAGGAAAATAAGTATTAATGATATTAAATACATTGACAATGTTGTCAACCATTACCAACATCCACCTCCATAACTCTTTTTATTTTGTGAAACTGAAGCTCTACAGCCATTACATATTAACACCCCCATTTTCCTCCTCCCCCAGCTCTTGGAAACCACCGTTATATTTTCTGTATCTGTGATTTAGACTATTCTATGTACCTCACAGAGTTGGAGTCATACAGTATTTGTCTTTTTGTGACTGGCTTATTTCACTTAGCATAATGCCTCAAGGTCACACATGTTGTGGCATATGTCAGAACTTTCTTCCTTTTTAAGACTAATTACTACTCATACAACTCAACAACAAAAAATAAATAACCCAACTCAAAAATGGGCAAAGGACTTAAGTAGATATTTCTCCAAAGAAGATATACAAATGCCTAGTAAGCACATTAAAAGATGCTCAATATCACTAATCACTAAGGAAATGTAAATCAAAACTACAATGAGATATTATATCACAACCCTTAAGACAGCTACCATAAAAAACAGAAAATAAAAAAAGTCAGTGAAGGTGTGGAGAAACTGGGGACCTTAGTGCACTGCTGAAAGCAATGTATAATGCTACAACCTTGTGGAAAATAGCTTTGTGATTCTTTAAAAAATTGAAAATAGACTTACCATGTAATCCAGCAATTCTACTTGTAGACATATACCCAAAGAATTGAACGTAATGTCTCAAGAAATATTTTTACACCTGTGTTCATAGCAGCATTATTCTCAGTAGCTAAAAGGTAGAGGCAACCACAGTGTTCACTGATGAATGAATGGATAAGGAAAATGTGGTTTACACTATATTTTAAACAAATTCAACAAATATATGAATTTCATTCAACTAAAATAGCTGTGCTTTTGCCTCCTGAAAATTCTCCATTTCATTGAGACTGATTTTTTTCTATTAATCCAACCTTGTGTTTTTTTCTATACTGAATTGTAAATTTTCTTAAAATTAAAAAATAATGTAGAAAACACACTATAATAAAAAATAATATAAAACAACTATGTAATCATTAGGAACGTTGACATTTTATAACATCCTGTCACATTTTTTTTTTTTTTTTTTTTTTTTTTTTTTTTTTTTGTGGTACGTGGGCCTCTCACTGTTGTGGCCTCTCCCGTTGAGGAGCACAGGCTCTGGACGCGCAGGCTCAGCGGCCATGGCTCACGGGCCCAGCCGCTCCGCGGCACGTGGGATCCTCCCGGACCGGGGCACGAACCCGTGTCCCCTGCATCGGCAGGCGGACTTTTCAACCACTGCGCCACCAGGGAAGCCCCCTGTCACATTTTTTAATGAATGAAATCATTAGTAATAACACGATTTCTTAATAGTGATATATTTCACTTTTTGTAACTACTTTGAATATATTTTAATTTTAATACAAATAAATTCATATCATCTATAAGAATTACTGTTTCCCTAATATTTTGACAACTCAACCAAGACCTGAAAATAATATTTTATTGTTGTTTGAATTTGTTTAATATTTTATTGCTCTTTTAAATTTTCTTTGTAAGAAAGTAAGCACCTTTGCATATATTTATCAGCCCACTATAGCTCCCTCTCTATAAATTGTCCATTCACATCCATTGTTTGTTAGATTGTTGGTCCTATTCTAATTCACTTATAGCAATTCATACTTGTTAGAATTAATTCTTTATCCATGTTCTCTACTACAAATATTTCCATCCATTTTGCCATGTGATATTTAGCCATGGGTTTTTTTTTGGTGTGTGTGCAGGCATCTTTGATTTTTGTGTGTAGTCAAGATGTTCAGTCTCATATGACTATTTGGTTTTCTGTCATGATAAGAGTAAATACATATATAGCTATTATTCTAATATTCTAATTGATTCACTTTTGTATTTTATCTTCAACACAGTAGAATTTTTGTCAGGGAAGAAATAATTATACCTGACAGATGACAGCTGTTAGCTGGCCAACTTCTCCCAGATAGGTTCCCCTACTGACATTAGTGATTTCACAGAAAATAAATATCTGACTAGAACTCTCTGTGACATGGATACAACAACAACAGAAATGATAATTCATAATCATTTATAGTTAGAGACTAGAAACAAAGGTACTACACAGATACAAAAATGACCAGACATTTCCTTGGTTTCTTACATGGGGTGGTGTCCTTTACTTCAGCAAGTAATAAACCCAACCTCATTTGTGTGTTCCTATGTGTTCATGTGTGTCCCTGGGGTCTTTGGCTTGCAGACATCAACTGGAGTAAAATACGAATCTAAAGTTATTTTTTCCAGATGGCTACCTATTTTATCAACATCTTACTATAATTTCTTTGTCAACCTCAGAAGACAAACTGATATATATGTGAACATTTACATATTAAAGGTAAATGGAATTAGGAAATTAACATAAATATCCTATATAAACATAAAACTGAGTAATTGATAAATAATCTATAAATAGTTGGATGCTTTTAAAAGGAAAAACAAACTGTGGTAATAATACAGGGTTTTAATACACCATTATTCTTTAGCATTATAATATAGCTATAAAATAGCAAAATGTCCAAATGTCTTTGAAAATAGTGTTGTATGTTTATTTTGCCACTTTAAATTTTATAAATGACCTAAGATGTCCCTTTATATTATAAAAGGAAGGATAAAAGAAATAATTAGGTTTGTCTTGACATTCTGCAAAAAGTATTTAAATCAAAACTGTTTTAAGAGCGGTATTGTTAATTATATTTACAATCAAAAGAGAAATTCAGTCTTCTTTAAATTGAATGCATTAAATTAAAACAAGTATGTTGTAATGATTTTATAATTTTCTGAATTAATAACCAACTTACTCAAGATCAATCACAAAGATTAGTAGAACAATTATCCCTCTCTTTCTTCCTTCCCCTCTTCCTTTCTTCCTTCCTTCCTCCCTTTCTCCCTTTCTCTCTTTCTTTCTCTCTTTTTCTCCTTCTCTCCTTCTCTCTTTCTCCCTTTCTTTCTTCTAGTTCAGCATCCTCATCAATCAGGGAAAATGATGAAATTTTGTGACAATTTTCTGAAGAAATACATCTGAAGATGTATTATGTCAAGAAATACATCTGAAGATGTATTATGTCAAGAGGTAATGCCCTTATTGTTCATAATCTGTTTTTGATCCAGGAACGTACCTAAGTGCATAACTACTTATTATGTGTTAAAAGTCAGTAGGGAATTTTACTGTCTTCCATTTTTGCTTATGGTCATGAACATAATTTATTAGCCAGAGTCATTTAGTTTTTTTACCACAATAAATACAAATTGGCCACCATTTTCAATTAATATTTATGTGGAAATGTTACTGAAATTTTAGGAAGTATAGATTTTATCTGTCACTTTCATAATTCTGATAAAACTGTAAAAGCAAGACATTGTCAAGAACCAAACATTGGGGTCCCTTTGAACATCTTCTACTGGATTTCATGCAGCTAACTAGCAATATATTTTATTTATTTACTCTTTTCCATTATGTTTTATTACAAGATATTGAATACAGTTCCCTGTGCTGTACAGTAGGACCTTGTTGTTTATCTATTTTATATAAAATTGTTTGTATTTGCTAATCCCAACTCTTGATTTATCCTTCCCTGCCCCTTTCTTCTTTGGTAACCATAAATTTATTTTTTAAATATGTTCCTTTCATTGCGTGCTTATTCTTGGGATGAGCTGGAGTTTTTCTTTGCTGGAGCACTATGGCTCTAACAGTAACAAACTACTGGATTTTGTCTTCTCAACCTGGGAAATTCCAAAATAACTCTAATGACAGAAACACAGGGACTATTATAAATATCTTTGTAAAGATATTAATTGCCTTAGCAATTTAGCAATTAAAAAGACATCTAACTGCCCCATCATCTCCAATCTTTGGAAAAGGTAGAAATGGAAATGGAATTCTGGAACTAAAATCAGCAAACTTTTCAGAGACTCTTATGGCCTAAGGTATTTTTACTGCCTTTAATGACAGTGAGATCAACACCTTCTGGGTTCATTGCTCCCTTTAAAAATTACTAGAAGGACGTCCTATGTTTCTGAAAATAGCACCTCCAGTTCTAATTTTCATATTCTGTCAAACAAACATGAACACGTATCACATGCGACTCATGTTTTTCCAGCAGGTGGGGACAGCCTTTCCTCTACATCCTCCTAAACAATCTTTGCATGAACAGAATCTACAGAACTGGTCTCTGAAACAACATCAGAGAAAGACATAATTTGAACCCTGATAGAAACGACCTTATTAGATACTGTTAACAACTATCACATCAGTGAAGAGCAAAAATTTCATTCTTGTGTCAGTGTTTGCCTTGTAGAGACACAGTAAATCTCAAATCACTTGAAGATTGGCAAACTGAAGTCTCTTAGAAATCTTCTAGAGCAAATAGTTTTCAGGAGGTAGATAGGTTCCACATAAGATCCAGATAGGGAGAGCGACATGTTGACAGGCTTAAATATGCAAGCACACTTTTTTCCTAGCTACTTTCTTTTCTTTTTAGTGGTTTAAAATTTTGGGCAATTAATAGACATCTATTACCTATAAGTCACACATTTTAAAAATTGCATTCTGCCTTCTTATTCATTTCCTGGCACGAATCAATAACTGTTTGCAATTTTTTCATGATTTGGCCCAAGTGAATGGTGAAACTCACTTGTTTGATTTGGGCACCTTTTGCTATTGGAGTCACCAAGCTTCCCTTGTTACTATATTCTTTTAACAATCAGTTGATTTCCTGTATAATTTGAAAACTGCTCAATCACTAAGTGATTTTTTTCCATGGCAAACACCATAGTGTGCCAGACATCCAGAAATCTGAAATGCTAATAATTTAAGGTGAACTCTAAATTTTTTCCTTCAAGCTTCTTGAAATGATGCATTAGAAAAGGGCTGCACAGTAGGGAGAATACTCCTTGCCAGAGTACAGAGAATAGCAAGAAAAGTAGGTAAAGCTGCCAAGGCTACAGAACTCCTTGCCCAAGGGATTCATTAAATTGAACATCAGTGAGTTTGGAATAGGCCTCCATAGATAATATTGGCTTCTCAAGAAGGTATTTAGTATGTATGAATTTTTTAAAGTGTGTAAAGTATTTAATAAGGGCTGTGCCTACGGAATCACAACATAAATAGAATAAGTGCTCCTGAAATGTAATTAGTATACACATCAACCTGGCAGTAATTTGTGGTGGAAAATGCAGGAACACCACCTGAGAGTGGGTTCGGACCTCTGAACTTGTGCAAGGGCGAAGGCTCTGCTCCAGGGGCAATACCCGTGCTTATGTTATGCCACCTTCTCTGGAAAGTCTGTTAAGCAAATGCGAAGGTGCAAGGCAGGACGTGTTCAAGGAACAACTACCTGAGGCAAGGGCGCTTAATCCACCACCTCAAAACCTTGGGCATTTCCCACAGACTTGAGAAGCTCTTCTTATAAACAATATTCTAAAAAAAAATCTAAGAAGCACACAAATATCATAAATGTAGATATTTTAGATAGTAATGCTGTATGTGTTGGTGGGCTTTTCCAGTTGGAGTTAAGATACTGTTCTTTTGACTTAACGTAGGCACTCCTGAGCCTTGGCTTAAAAACTGATTCACAGGCTCTGACCTCAATCCTTCTCTTAGTATTTTCTGTGTTACAATGTTCAAGTGTGTGATCTCCAGGATTTAAATGTTCCTGCGCAGCTTCTGTCCTGTCAAATGATCCAGCAAGTGACCCTCCAAGTAAAAGAACAGGGAAATCTGACTTCCATGGAGGTTGAAACAAACACCCTCTAATACCTAATATATGATTACAACACTTCACGAGAAATGAAGAAATGGATTGCCCACTTCTCCAGATGCCAATGTTCTATTCTTTAGCTTAAGCTGAAGAATGACAATTAAAGGCAATACTGAGAATCAAATCTATCTACACCCACACACCTTGATGTCTTTATTAACACAACTTACTATGCAATTATTCATATTAATTAACATGGCCTTATTATTCTAGAAAACATTTGTTCAGGAAGATGAAAGTGTACATCATATTTATTACTTGTTTCAAAAACTTTTGGAAAGTATTCAGCTACTAAAAATGAATAGCTCAAATAGGCTTAATGACTCTGCAAAAGTTGCCTCTAAGCACTGTCCTTTACTCTTGATCCTCTGTGTCCACCAATCCTAAATTATTACATCATGAATTTTTTCCCAGTCTAATCAAGACTTCATATTGAAAGACTCATCTTAAATCAGACTCCCCAACAAACCTCTAATATATTTCACCTATGCCCATCCCCTTCTGAGATGCTACTAAAATTCTGTCAAGAAAGGACTTCCACTATTGTGGAAAATAATAAACTGCATTTTGCTTTATCAACAGATTGTTCTGGATAGCCAACATTTGACATTTTGAATGCTTTTCTGGGAGAAAAATAGAGGCAAGGAGGCCAATTAGGACTCTGATATCAGAAGTTTGCTTTGACAAATGTGGGGCAAGGTTAGTAAATTGAAAAAATACACTTTTGTTTGGCAGGTGAAACTTTTACCTGATCAGAAATTGTCTATATATTAGAAAAGAAATGCCTTTTCAAATGCTGTAATTTAGAATATACAGTGTATTGATATAAATCATATACATATACTCATATACATATATTTATTTTTATAGATACAATATATCTTCATGAGATTCAGAGTGCCTGACTGAACAATCTAGGGGGCAGGAATGGCCTGATTGAGCTGCCTATGCAAATTTTGTTACGTTATCATTACTCACTTCTACCTACCTTTAAAAGCAAAAAATGATATAGTATTTCATGGTTGCATTAATAAAATACTTTGAAAGTCTGCATATATTCTGTTTAGTTTTTCACTTTCATTTCCAGGGCAATAAAATCCAGAAGGATAAATGGTCCATCCAAATCAAATGAAGAATCATTTACAATTTTCTTTTATTTTTTGCATCATATCTTAAAAAACAGAGCACTTGTGAAGACAGGCATACCTTTGATTAAGCTTTGGGGAAATTTGAAATGAAGTGCAATATATCTAACAGAATTTTTAGTAGAAAAGCATAAGTAAACTCAGTGTCTGAAAGTTTAGAAGACAGATCTTTTACTATGCTTTTTAGGCTTGCAAACTTATAATTCATATATAATTTTTTATTGGAATAGATTATGAAATTCATACAATTTGTAAAAGTTCTTCATGATGTACACTTGAATTTTGGATTTTTATGTGTTATGCTGCAATGTAAATGATAAAATAAAATGTTAGCTGAATATGAAAAACATAAACTTTTTCCCATTTTGCAAATTAACTTGATTTCTTTCAGAATCCTGTAACGAGAGATACCTTATACTAGGAGGTTTTGCCTGATTTATTATATATCTTCTTAGATGTCCCAGCAAGGTGAAAGAGCAAGAAAAGCAGATGGAAAACAGCAGGTACACACTTTCTGATGCGAGAAACTCATTCGTGATGATGACACTATTACTGTTCAAGATGGAAACAATGAAATGTAATTTAAGGTGAATAAGTAATAGAAGGGCAATAAATCAAAGAAAATGAATACTAGCTCTGTCTGAAGAATAAAAATAGTGGTGGTATATTTCATTCAGATATAACTACCCTATTAAAACTAAAATGAAACTTAATAACCTCCTTAATAATAATTACATATGTTTCCTTACTAACAGGAGTTTCTCCATTACCATCTTAAAGTTGCAAGCAAAGAAAAGAATTCCACTCAAAAAGCAATATCACACTTCAAAAGTTTTAGAATCATGGCTTTGAAAAAGCTGTTGACTTGTGTTATTCTTAATCTAAAAGCAACATTCTGATATCAACGTTGAGGTATCAGAAAAAAAATTCTGTTCTTACCTAACCAATTCTCCTAACCAAGATATTTGCTATGTTTCACTGTATTCCATTTGGATATGTAAATAGTATTTATATCTTTGTAACTTCATTCTGTGTGACCATAGACCTATTATTTCCCCTTATCTTTCCTTAGAGTAAATGAAGAGCACTTTTTCACTGTCTTGCTATCATGTTCCTTAATGTATTTGTGCACCCAAAGGGTATTAAGTCATTTCCTTTCACCTTACTTACTTCATTTGGATTTCCAGTGTTTTAATTACAACTCTATCATCTGAATTCCATTTCTCTTCAATTTGAGAGCACGAAATTTTCCATAATGCCTTAGTCAGAGTTTACTCTTTGATGCATACAAGCAAAAAAAATTGTCTGATTCATTCTGCCATATGTCCCATTGCATTTCAACATATTTATTTATTTATTTTTTATTTTTTTTATTTATTTTATTTTTATTTTTTTTTGCAGTACGCGGGCCTCTCACTGTTGTGGCCTCTCCCGTTGCGGAGCACAGGCTCCGGACGCGCAGGCCCAGCGGCCATGGCTCACGGACCCAGCCGCTCCGCGGCACATGGGATCTTCCCAGACCGGGGCACAAACCCATGTCCCCTGCATCGGCAGGCGGACTCCCAACCACTGCGCCACCAGGGAAGCCCCATATTTATTTTTTAACGAAATAATACCTGCTCAAAGTTTAAAAACTTTGGTCTTTAATTCTTAACCACATGTGGCAAATTCTTTCTACCTAGAATGTTAAGATACTGAGTGAAGACAAATGGCAGTACCAAATAAAGACAAATCAAACAGGAAAAAAAGTCATTTTTTTTAATAGAGAGAGAGATCAGCATGGCTAGCAGGAACTTTTATTTGGTGAGTGGTGGAATTGAGCAGACATAATAAGACAGTTTAACAGGAAATATTTATTTCTACAGTCAGAATGAGCCATTAAAGGAAGACGTTTTCTTGATTAAGCTTAAGGGTTGAGGCACAGTTCAGGGACCTTTGGAGAGGAGAGAATCCTGACTAACTCTTGGTCAAGACAAGTAACAGGCAATTCTGAGCACTTGGTGAGCAGAAATACACAGCTTAAATTTAAGCCCAGTAATTATGGAATCTATATAGGAAATTAGGGTATGAGAATTTTTTAGATAGTTATATTAGACTTCACAGAATTAAGTCACAGCTGTGTATATAGATGATATCCATCTATATTTTTTATTTATGATACATGAGACACTTCATATACTCAATATAATATTTTATTTTGGGAACATTTTATTACTGTCTTAGTCAGCTCAGCAAAGTACCATAAACAGGGTGGCTTAAACAACAAATATTTATTTCTCACAATGCTGGAGACTGGAAGTTGGAGATGAGGTGTAACACAGTCCGGTTCTGGTGAGGACCCACTTCTAAGGTTGCAGACTGCCTACTTTTCACTTTATCCTTACAAGGTGGAAAGAGAGAGCACCCTGGTCCCTTCATTGCCTAAAAAGAACACCAATCCCATTTATGAGGGCTCCACACAACTGACCAAATTATATCCCCAAAGCCCTACTTCCAAATACCATCACATTGGATATTTAAGTTTCAATGTATAAATTTGAGGAAGACAAATATTCAGATCATAATTACCATATTATATTATCTATATATTATACTATTTTGGTAATATCCTGTCAGAAAACTTATGAAACAAAACATGGATAATGAAAAGACACAAATATGTAGAGTTTTTACTAAGCTCTTTTCACATATTAACTCTATTCTTAGAAAGAAGGCACACTTTGAAAAGGTTACATTTTAACTTAGAATAAAATATAGATGATTTTTAAATAAAGAGGACATCATAGTGAAAAAACGGTCTATCCTCACTTTAGTAATTTCTTAGGTGTGCACTTTGACTAGTAGAAATCTTTCTTTTTGAGATAGAATAATATGCAATAGTCTATAAAATAGACTGCTCTTACAAAATAACAGACCTATTAGTTTACTACTCCTATAATAATTAAAATATGCTATGTTTATGTTTGTCATTAAATTATTAAATTTAAAAAGGTAGAATAAATCAGTAACAAATCAGCCATTTCATTTTCTTGGCTTGAGGTCAGTTAAAGAAAATTTCAAGATAATTAAGGAGAAATATATGCGCCTAATAAAAATTGTGTGTAAGATAAATGCTTAGAGTCAGAGATTTTGGACTGTGTCATTTTAATAAAATAATTTTAATACTTGCCCACTATGTTGAAAGATCTGTCAGAAACCATCACATTTTGTTGAGTACTTGAAGAGTATGAAGCATGTTTAAATTGTTATTTTTAGAAACATTATTTAGTTTTATTTAAATAATGATTATTTTATATCAAATCAAAAGGATTTGTCTGCATGATAGTTTGAAGATGGACAAATAATGTAATGTTTGCAATATTAAATATCCCCAAAATAACAGTTAATGCCAACTCATCATAAAACATGATGTTCATAATGAAAAGTTCATATAATGACAAATATTATTTTATTACTCCATGATAGCACTATATCATCATGTTATTTCTCATTATACATCTCATATAGTTTGATTTTCTAAAAGCTGTCAAACAGAAAAATATAACTCCCCAGAATATTTGAACATGGAATTACCTTCAGAGATTCATTTTATTTATTTTAAAGTACTCTCCATTTCTCTTACTCTCTTTCCAACTATGCACACACACAATTCACTTTGTTATATCATGTTATTGGCCTATGATAAAATATCACTGTTTAATATTTAAATTATCTTTTCTTTTGCCTATAGTCAATAATAATGTACTGCACACTTTAAAATGTGTTATAGTGTAGAACTCATGTCACATGTTCTTACTGAAATAAGATAAAATAAAAAGGAAAAACAAAACACATACAACAATTAAATAAAATAGGATTTTATTTCTTTTTATAGATTTGGAAAAGATGTAGTACTAAAATAAGCATATGTGAAGCCCTGATAAAAGCCTTTTATCGTTTTTTTCCCAAGCATGTTTTATTTTTAAAATACCATTTAAATATATTTTCTTTTCCTATGACAAAGATCAAATACTATGTGCTTTCACCAGTGACTTTCTTTCCCATCCCTTTGTTCTTATGCCAAGCTGTTACCTAGTGAGCTATGAAGAGAAGAATATAAAGAGTGGCATGAATTAGGTTTATCTATAAAATTTTGTCATAGTTTTCCTTTATCCTTTAATTTATAGTGGCTTAGCATAGCTCTTTACTGGTCAGGAAGGGGAAAAATAAAGCAGGCAGGAGATGGGTCTGCATTCCTACATGCTCGTGAAAATACGTCTTTGGGTCAGGCTTATAAAAAATAATGTCCAACCTTCAAGGAGCAACAAGTGATAGTTCCAGATGAATGACAATACCTCACTTAAGTGAGCTGCTGTCACTGTCCCCATGATTCTTATACATAACATCTATAACAGTATGAGAAGAAAGCAAGGCAGTATTGTAGCCACTGGAATAGAGCAAAATCTCAACTATCTAAAATCAAAAGAATTTTTTTAATATCTAGGAGGAGGAATAAAGGAAATGCAATCTTTGTCTAGTATAAATATACTTGCTTGGGAGTTCTTCAATCAGGGATAGTATGAAAACTTGTCAAGTATCATTAAGGACTGACAAAGGGCCGGGGTAAGAAATGAACACTCAAATCCTACAATTTTAACCACATGTGCTGTTGTAAAAGCCAACTTTTTAGTAACATACTTTTGTTACATAGAGGATGCATAGATTCTTCTGAACTTTTCTTCCTTTTAAAAGGATATCCATTAGCTGACATGTGCCTTGAAAAATAAGATGAGATGAAGTGACACAATAGAATGATTCCTTGACTGGAATTCAGGAATCATAGGATCATAGAATGGTCCCTGTCACTAATGAATTGAGGGAACTTGATCAATAGTTGTTCATAGGTCAAAGCGATTAGTGTAAATCAAGATCAGGATCACATTCTGGATATTTGGAAAACAAAGCCTCGACCAATCAAGAAAGGCAGTATCTCTTATGCAGTGCTAACCATTTCTCTGTATAAAAGTGTTCAGAGAGTGGGGTAACTCTATACCTCCACATCTCCATAGGATGTGGTTTCAAGGTCACAACTGTCACCTTATTTCTGTGTCTGGGCCAATTGAATTAAGTTAGAATAAATCAAACGTTGTATCAAAGAGTAGTGTGAAATTACAAAGTAAATTAAAGGATCACAGTCATTAAGTTTAAACTCAAAAACTATTTGATATTAACTTTCTGATTATCTCATTTCATCCCTTTTATGATCTCATTCTAAATCATTGCCTCTCAAAAAAGAGCATTATGTACTTGAATAAAAGTCAAATGAATGTGTCAATAATACTATAAGTGATGTAATGGATAAGTGTGTCATAATGACTTAATTTTACTTTTACAAACATAATATCAACTGTTTTCTAAATAGTGGTTTTATTAATAATACCAAGAAAGTTTACTAAAAAAAGAATAAAAGATTTAATAAATTTTAGTAGTCAAATTGACTTAATACTTAAATTTGGATAAACTTGAAAAACTTAGTATTAAGATCTAGTAAAAATAGCATGTTTAGGAAATTTCTGTTTCTCAGATGCTTAGCAAATTTTTTGTAGTGACATATTCACCTCCATGTTTGTATTTAATTTGTATTATATCAGATTTTGGAATTTTATAAGATCTCTAAGGGTTTTACATACCTAAGAGTAGCAAATCAATTGGATTTCTTTACTTTTCCAAAAGTGGCCATACATTTGTAGAAATAATGTAAACTAAATTAAATCCAGGAGAACAATTACCATTGCCTATATCATATGTGTAATCACAACTAGATGAATTTGAAAACTGATTCAAAAGTAATTTGTGAAGATTCTCTCATTCTATGATATTTTATAAGACAGATACTTTTAAAGTATAATTTAAACAAGACAAACTTCAAGTGATTGACACTCAGAAGACTGTGATAATTCTTGGAAATTGATGTAAATTTATATGAGAGCAGGATTTGTATCTCAATTCGTAATGAATATAGTCACCTGAAACAAATACTTTCACATATTTGTAATAATTAATGAAATTAATAAAGCTATTGTCTCCACTTATTCAACAAAGAATCTATTTAGGAAAAATTGTCTGATATATTAAATAGGAAACCACATTGATGACCCTTTTCTTTGTAAAGCCTATTGTTCATGGGGATGAAGAAGAAAAGGAGTGAGTACCCACAAATTGTTACGTTATCAGATTTACAGATTGTCAAACAAGCAGGGAAATCTAAAGTACATGAGATGGTGAAGATCATAGGGTATAACAAGGAGCAGAAGACTATACAAAACAGAACATAAAACATCTTTCCAAATAACTTAGAGGACTGTTGTAGATCACCTCTAAACCAACTTTCAGTCTATGTTTCCAAGAGCCTTCTATCCAGAAAATTCCTAGAGAATGTTATTATATATTGTGACTCTTGTGATTTATGGGAGCTATACTCTATAACATAGCTTAAGTAGAGTAGTAAATTGTTTTTGGCAATTTCAGTTTAGGTCACCATACTATTTCTGCTATATTTAAAAAATTAATTGCTTTATTATCTATTTCTTTATATGTATGCTAGAAGGAAAAATAGCATCCTAAAATGGACCCTAGAAGGAAAATATTATCTAAGAAAATTACCAAATCCACATGAAGAATGCAAAAAACCTAAATGAATAAACAATATGGTATCATTTCAATATAAGTAAATCATATTTAATATTTCCTTATATATAATGACAGGATTATTCATATTCTGAATAAGATAATATGTATGTTATAAAGATTATTTAATCTATCAAGTGACAGGAAAGCAGTACAGACAATTTTCATTTCTGTACCTTTATTTTATTTTTACTTTAGGGCCTTGGGTTAAAATATTTATATTCACCAGTCTTTACAAAGAATTTTATTTACCAATATATAAACAAGAGAGAAGGAAACCTTTGATTCTAATGAAGATTTCTTTAAGAAAGCTTGTTATAGCACTGAAAGTATTTCAATATATCAATATTGAAGAAATAAGCTGAAACTAAGTCAATAAGTTTTACAATAACAATTTGTTTGCAAACCAACTCAAAATCAGTGAAAAGTGCATGCAAATGACTCCATTAAGCTTAATCTAGATCGAAAAGAAAGTATGCTTAAGGATGTAATGAAAATTGAAGCACTTCTTTAATTATCTGCATAAATTACTTAGCCATCAGTATAAAAAAAACACACAGTAATGTTTTTTGGTTAATAATCAAGTATTTAAGCAAGGCAACATGACTAAGCTTCAACAAAAAGTCTAAGAAAAAAATATTACCATATCAAAATTTGATGAGGCAATTACATAGAAGATAAATTGCAATGATATTTCACTCTTGATAACTAGTTGAAGATGATCAAATATTGAATACCAGTAGGAGTTTAATGTTACTGTAATATATTTTACTATAAATTCTCAAAACAGTATTTAAAATCCAATGTAAATATAATTTTCAACGTTCTGAAAATTCTACACAAAATTGAATAATTTACAATATTATACATCTTCTCAAGTCAAAATTAATATAAGTCCATCCTTATATTTTGCATCAGGTCTTTCAAGATAATAGAGGCTCAAGGATTATTAGATTAATTATATTATGGGATATAAGAAAAAATAATTTCAGTGAAAACACTTGATTCTTTTAAATTAATTCAAATTACTGTAACTTATGCTTTCATAAATATGCTTTCAGTGAGTTCATATACACTGACAGCATTAAATAATTTTATAACATTTTAAAATGGTATTCTCTGGGCAGTTGAATTGAGGCAGGAAAAGTAACTAACCTCAGAGGAAATTCAGGGTCTTTGAAGTATTTGAAATATTTGTATATAATTTTTTAAAAAAGATCAAATAAAGTTCGAGAACTTTTTGGAAGTGAGATAGGAATAGATAGTAGCAAGGGAAATAACTTTATTTTGTCTTACCACCTTTTTACATAAATTAAATTCATTCAATTAAATCTATTTAAATAGTTTAATAAAGAAATTTATGGCAAGGTAAATGTGTTAAAAGATGCCTACATTCAAGAGAATTCAGATAATTTCTGACCATAAGATCTGACTAGGAAGCTTTTAACCTTAAGTTAATTCAAATCCAAACTCTTTTTCTGTATTTTACTCCCTAAAACCTAAAGACCAAAGTGACCACTAAGGCGTGTGGCCCCTGTCACCTGATAATTCTCATTTATGCATTTCATGTACCAGCTAATTTTGAAAAGATGGAGCCTCTTTTTTTTGAGGAAAGCATGATTTCTTTCCATTTTATTTATAAAATCTATGCTTCATAGAATAATAAAACTTTTTAAAAATAAGCAACAGGGTCAGATACTTTAATTCAGTCCACTTCCTGAGGAAACCAAATTCTCAAGTAGGTGACAAAGACATACCAGGGAAAAGCATAGCCTTCCCACAAGAGCATTCATAGATTTGAAATAAAGCTCTCCTACCAACCACCTCTACATTTCCTTGTATGCATCTCAACTTCTTTTTTACTTAATTACCAGATTTGTATAATTAAAATCATAATGCATATATCTCATAAATCGTAGCATAGTGCTAATCAATGTTAAATCTCAATAAATTACTATGTTATTTTCATTTGGAAATCCCTCCAATGTGTAGCCAAGGTTGTTTTCCAAAAGCAATAAGGCAGGCTGGAATCCTGGAGGTTCCTCTCTTTTCCCGCTGTGGTAATGACAAAAGCTCAAGACCCACAGATGTGAAGATGTCTAGGGGAACAGATTTTGACATGAATGAAAGATTCAAGGGTGGCCAGTATTGGGGTGGAAAGAAAGTGGGTAGCATATGAATTGAGATTGCCTATTCTGAAAAAGCACAGAGTAGAGTTAGGTAAATGTAATTGGCTTTGGCAGCAGAGAGCCCTGAAAAGGAAAAAAGAGAATAAATGACAAGGAAAACTAGTGAGACACCTGGAAAGATGAAGCACTATAGAAAAAAAAACAGCAGATACAAAAAAACTCATAGATAAGCAGAATTCATGGGGAAAAATGTGCCCAAATTTAAGCAATATCTTCAGACTGATAAGAAGATATTAGAACTATATAAAATATAATTGTTGAGCTAAAGAATCCAGTGTTAGAAGTGAATGACAGAATAATATAGCAGCAAGATTGTGAGTGTGCTGGAAATCAGTATCAAAAAATTCACCCACAGGGCTTCCCTGGTGGCGCAGTGGTTGAGAGTCCGCCTGCTGATGCAGGGGACACGGGTTCGTGTCCCGGTCCGGGAGGATCCCACATGCTGCGGAGCGGCTGGGCCTGTGAGCCATGGCCGCCATGCGCGTCCGGAGCCTCCGCAACGGGAGAGGCCACAACAGTGAGAGGCCTGTGTACTGAAAAAAAAAAAAAAATCACCCAGGAGGTATAAATAAGATGGATAAGATGAGGGAGAAAATGAGAAAAACATATTAGAATTACCAACAACCATTAAGGAACCTAGAAGATAAGAATGATATAAATAGAAAGGGATTAATATCCATATAAATAACAAGCAATAACTTCTTAGAATTATTAAAAAACAGATTGAAAGGGCTCATAAAGCTCTGAACAAGATAGGATAGACTAACAATAAACACAAACTGGAAGAGTCATGTCAAGAATTTGAGACACACACTGTGAAATTTGAGATGATTTTTTTTAAAGAAGAAAAATCTAAGATTTCTTGGAGAAAAGAGGACATCACTCACAGAAAAACAATAGATAAAATAAAATTTATTTCTCAAATACATCACCAGGTGAAGTAAGACAATGTAGTAACATGCATTTAGAACAACAAGAAAAGTAAACCTAGCACTTTATATAAATCCAAGGCAATAGTCATAAACTATGGCCTTCAGGGCAAATCCAGCCTGCTACCTGTTTTGTACATACAGTTGTATTATTGGAACACAGCCTTGCCCATTCATTTATATTTTGTCTATGGATGCTCTCCAGCTACAATGACAGAGTTGATACTAGAGAGAAAAACCATATAATCTGCAAGACCTCAAATATTTACTATCTCACATTTTACAGAAAAACACTTATTGACCTCTGATCTAAGCTATCATTTAAATACCAGAGTGAATTACAGATGTTCTCAGGCATACACAATCTCAGGAATAGTGCCACAAAAAGACAGTCTTTGAAATAACTTTGGGGATATTCACAGCAAGAGGAGTAAATAATCCTGTTGGAAGCAATAAGACATGAAAAATTAGATAAATAAAATCTTAATAAAAATCTACCGATGGCTGAATTTTTTTAAATGACCAAATAATAAAAGTAAAAATGTTGAAATCAACATATCTTATTCCAGGTGAAACCAATATTGGACTAACGTAAGAAGGGCAGGAATAACATGAGAGACCAGAGGGGTTGACAACTTTCCTGTTCTAGGAATGATACAGATGTTGGCAAATTTCAACATGAGAGGAAAGTTGAGTTTAAGTCTTAATAAGCTAATATTACCCATCAAAGGAACAAAAACAAAATGGGCACATTTTAAAGCAGCAGAATAAAATGGCATGCAAATAAGTTTAAAAAGGAGAAGAGGAAATACGGTTTTAGTTTCAGAGAAAATAAGTAGCATTTTAAGAAAAATGTTAATTAGTTATACTTAATGATTGAAAGATAAATTATTTCAGATTAGACAATGGAGTAAACAAAGAAAGTCAAGTAATATATTGACAAAGATACATTGCAATCAAAAGTATAGAATAGTTTTGGAAATAAATATGTAAGAAATATGCATACTTAAAAAACAAACTTGGGGGGCATATTATATGAGGTGTAAAATTTAAGGAAAAACCATTAGAGAATATTTATTTATGTAAATAGATTAACATCTCAAGAAAATATTATAGTCATATATTTAATCAATAGCATACAGTGATGTAGATATGTTAATAATTATAATTTGATATTTTATAATAGTCTGTTATATTAATGTAGAAAAATATAAGAACATTTATAAAAGATTAGAATTATTAGGCTTTATATATATGTAGCCCTCTTTAAAAGAACTCTGGGTAAAAGAGCCTGTTTAAAGAAAACTGTATATTGGATTATATACTTATATCATGTGAAAATAAACCTAAATTACATGCATTTAAAAGAAAAATGTTATGGTAATTAACAGGAACAAAAATTAGTTTCAAGCAGATATGGACTATTGGTACAATTGACAGCTTAACAGCCAACAAAATCTGAGTACATTTTAATAAATAAATATTGTTAAATATGTCTGATTAAACAGTAGCAGAAATCTTGCTAAACACCACCTAAAGATCTAGATAAAAAGAAAAAATTGTAAAAAATCATGAGATTACATAATTTAAAATGTATTGAAAGATTTCAACATATGATAAAACTGGCAAGATGCAGGTGACGTACTATTTAGAGGGAAATTTTAGTTCTTAATAAATCTGTTAGAAAACAAGAAATTAAGTGTTCAGGTAAAGGAAGCACTTAAACATCACAGATAAATATAAAATTGATTTTATGATATCCATAAAGTCACTCCTTCACCAGAAGTAAATACTGATTCTTTTATGTATGTTTTAAAATTATCAAGCAAAAAATCTTTTTTTACTAGATTTTTTAAAAGTATGTATTAGCAAACCAAAATAGATTAATACTAGACATGAAAAGAAATTTTTAAAAAAAACATTATGAATTAGAATCCATGGCCTAGATTTCCCTTCGTGTGGATTCTATCAGCCATTCAATAAATGTATATTTTCTGAACTAGTTAATGGTTCAAAACATAGAAAAAGATGGAAGATTTCCTAAATTCATTTATACAGCTAAATTAACTCTGGAAAAAAAAGAGACTACAAAATGCAACTGTATAGCCATTATTGATGTGAAAGTTATGAATAATCAGAGGGAATACTCCAGATACTATGTGTTAAAAACTGAAAGTTCATAGGTAGGTGTTACCTAAGGAATAAAAATATGGATAAATATTACAAATTATAATACAGAAATGTCAAATATATGAACTAAATTGGAAAATGAACATCAACCTATGGACACCTTGATGGTTGCCAAAGATCATTTCATAAAATTAAACCTATATTGCTAAGTAAAAAATGTAAAAATATCTTACATGTATATATTTCCCCTCCACTTGTATCTAGTGGGAGTTAATAAGGAAAAACCAAAAGCTGTAGATGGAAACAAGAAATTCTTTTTTTCATTCAACAGCCTGTAGTGTGAGTAATTCTGTGACTGTCACAAAATTATGAAACTATCCTCTAATTCACCCATTTTTCACTAATGTGTTGCTAAAATATCATTACACTTATCTGTTTTCTTCCATATGAAAGAAAAAAAATAACCCTTTTACTCTGAATTATTTATTTCTATAATAAAATATTTCAAGCAACTTAAAACACTCACAAAGTTATGTCATATTCATGCAGAGCTTTTAAATTAGAAATGTGTGAAAACATTAATGTAGAATAAGAGAAAATGCAAAATAGTTGATATTTGAACATGTTTTGTCAGAATTTAATAGTTAAGTGTCCTTGAACTACATCAGCTTTCTTAAGATTTTATCTGTTAGTATTACATATATTCAGAAAGTACACTTGAAGAGTAGAAAATAAAGAATATCTTTGCTTTTAGCAATAAATTATTATTTATTGATTAAATATTTCTTTTCAATTAATTAGTCAGCAAATATTCAAAGAATTTCAAATTGTTCTTACTCCTTAAGGAATGTTTTTGGGTGTGCAAATTAAGAGATCAAAACTGAACAATCTCTTTTGTATAAATACTAATTTGTAAAATTTTCCAAGTTATGAAGTGTTTCATATGATTCTCATAACAATCCTGAGAGGGGGATATTACAATGTTTCTCCTTTTAAAATGAGGAAAGTGATGTTCAGAAATTAAGTCATACAGTGAAGTTGAGTATAAAAAATTTGCTTTAGGTATACAAATACAAATCGCTCAAATATTTCTTTAACAAATGATTTAATGAAAGAGATTATTGCCTTAATTTCATCTTGGTTGTATTGCTTGGCTGATATGTATATGCTGCTCTGGAGTAGAGTTGATCTGTATTTTGCTAACTTATTTCAAGTAGTAATCTAACACGTATTACACAGTCATAAGATTAATGACTATGCAACTTGTCAAAGGAAAATTCAGAGAGCTTTACTTGATGGGAATATTTTATTGAACAAAAACAAACTGTTCTCAAGCCAGGAAACTTCAAACTCCAAACTAGTATGAAAGTCCCAAGCATGACATTATAGGATGGCTTATAAAGTGAAAATGAGGAAGTTGTTTAACCTTTATAATGACTGGCTATTAAATGGGGGTTTCCAGAAAACAAAGGGATTGGCTAAAAGTGATTATCTTATACCATTTTAGAAAGATGATTTAAGTTTTGCTTATGATTATTGGAGGCATTTAAAAGAAATAACCTAAGTTAAATTTCATTTACTTTCATGAAATAATTAAATTGTCTTGCTTACTGGTTTAACTGGGTTTTGTCTGCTCCAGGGATCTTCAAGTCTGGTCTTCATTTTATTTTGACAGACTGCAACAAAGTATTGTTTAAAACTGTTACCAGATCTAGATTTGGGTTGTGAACAGAGGACATGTGGGCCACTACTAAAACATATAAATTAAACAAAGCTAAAAAGAAAATACCTTAATGATATGAGTTCAGTAGGATGATTCCTGCTTAAGTAATTGAACAATGAACTGAAGACCGTGACGCTTCTTTCCAGCTCTGCAGGCTAACAGAGAATTTCGATATATAACAACTCCTTAATAGATTTTGTTGAATGAATGAATGACACTAGGACACTATATGTTATTACTGATATATCAGTATTTATTATACATTATAGAGTATTTTTGACATGTCACTAGTATGTGTCAGTTTATTAGTGGCTGATTCAACTCTACCTATTAAACTAAAGGCTGGGTGAGATGGTATTAACTAGAGAGATGGAAGATGTTTATATTTGATATTAACTATTTTAGATTCAGGAATCCTGATAAAGCCAAAGAAAAGCAATGCTCTAAAATATCTAAATTAAAAGACTGAAATTTCAATCATATTTCCATTATTTATTGGACAACCTGGCAAGGATCTTTTGTTTCCTTAATCTTACTGAGATATATTCAGGATAAACAAAGGTTTGAAAATCAGTCTGTCAAGGATTAGTTATCACTATCACCTAAAACATCTCACCATTGACTCAAAATTCTGATACTGAGGTTTATTTTTTATATCATTGGAATTTGCATCTGAAACTGGAGCTGAAATTCTGCTTCTGTGAGTCCCACACCAACTGAACATTGCATGTGATGATTCACGTGTAGCCCCCACGAGAGAGAGCGAGAGATAATATTTACACACACACACACACACACACACACAGAGTACTTCTAAAGAGGAGGATATATAATTTATTTGTTCACTTATTTGAGTATCAGTGGCATTTGGAAATTAGATCTTTGATGCTTAAACCATGGTAAATTTATAAAAATATCTCATATTGAAATTTAGCTTTATGCAGACTTAAAAATTGCATATGATGTACAACTGCAGAGTTACATTTTCTTTCAATTTCATTTTGTTGCTTTTTAAAATGATTTGCAGAAGAAACATATTAAACATTAAACATATTACTGTATAAAGAACATTTGTAAAGCCTCTTTTTACAGTTAAAGTCATCTCTTACTATGTATCATTGCTCAAAAAAGGCAAACAAATCTTATACTTCTGCTGATTCTACAACATAATGAATTATGGTTGAAGCTCAGATATATTATATGTATGTAAACATACATATACTAATTGAAAATACAAATTTTTATCATTTATTTAAATTTAAGTACAGACCAGAGATGTTTTACGGTGATATATTTGGCAACCATTTTCTCATTTAATAGTTTCATTGTTATGGTGTTCCATATAATAAATTGTACTCTACTCTAACAAGTTTTCCAGTAATATTAGAAGAAACATCATCCACAAAGTTCCTTGTTTATTCAAAACAGGACATATATATGTGCTAGTTTTATAAATTAATTTTATTTCTATGAATGATGAAGATTACAATTATTTTAATGTGCACTGCTATTTGTTTGACTTAGTTTATATAAGTTACAAATGCTTTTATATTTTCTAATTTGCCCTTGTTTGTTTGCCCAAGTAGTTATAGTATTATCTACCACAGCATGCAGCATGATTTTTAAGGTAAAGTTAGAACTATGTTAAATAAAGATTATTTTTAAAGCATTGCAATAATTTAATAGATTGAATTTCTATTGTTAGGTCGTTTAAAATGTTGAAAAGAGTATGGAGTAGAATGGCAATAACATTTTGAAGAGAAGTATGTTATAAATTCAAACAAGTTCTAAGACTCAAGTGACTGAAAATTATTCACGTCCACTTACTTTAAAAAATAATCTTTAAGTTTTATATTCCTCATAGAAAAGGAAAAGTGTAGGAGATATTGAATTTTATTGGTATGCAGAACATTTTTAAAATTGTAATTCTGGGATTTAGTCTAGCATTATACATGGTAGTCATTAATAGATATTCTTCTCTCAAAATGTAAGGCTTTTCCTGAAAGAAAATTATAAAATAAATGATCTTTGAGTAAATAAATTTGGCTTCTGGGTTTTAAAAATAAAACTGTGAAGCTTCACTTTCCCCAAGCAGCCCAAGCAAAGATTTTATATAGAACTAAAGTCATAGATTGCCATTGAAAGTTACATTGTGATTTAAAAAAGAAGAAAATGAGATACAACATGCGAAAATTGTGCAATCATTAATATGTTGAACATTCTTTAACATGTTTGAGGTATTGATTTTAGTCTGTGAAATATGCACTTATTATCTGATCTGAGACTTTAATTTTAACTTGTTTCTTTCCATTATTTCCAGTTTACATAATTTATTACATTCTGTTGGTTTTATCTTGATTGTATTTTACATAATATTTCTTAGTGACATTCTAATCATCTTACCATTGTACTATTTTCATAGGAAACCTCCTCCATTCTGTAAAATTATAGAACGGTGGTTCCCTGTTCTTTATCTCTATTTTAACTCTAATATTTTATTTTAACATCTGTTTATAGATACATCTGGTTCATCACAAAATAAGTTTCTGAGCATGAAATATTGAGTTATATTGTAGAGCGAGCACATGAAGTAAACTTATGTATAGTCAACATTATCTTGGAAAATGGCTTCAAACACTCAAAAACAACAAAATAAATATGGTTAAGTTTAACACAGTGAGTTTTTCACGTGTGATGAAAGAAAACCTTTACTAGGAATCAGATTAAATAGTTATCTCACATTTAAGGCTAATGATGTATAAAACTTATATGTTATATCTTAATACATTCTCAGTTAATGTTGGATTAGTACAGTTGACTGTATATAAATTAAATGTTTATCTGATTTGTCTCTACTGCCCTTATTTTTCAATTCGTTAGTGTATTTTGATTGAATGTTAATTCTTATAGTGTGATAAATCGTGTTACCCTGTATACTCCAAAGAATGTTCAAACATGAAACTTCAACATACTGTGTATAAATGTACCCCAAATTTCTCTCTATATTGTATAATAAAAAACATTTATTGAATGCTTACTATGTGAGAAACAGGTTCCTATGTTCTCTGAGTGCTTTATCTTATTTAATTCTATCAGCAAGTACATGGGATAGGCACCACTCAGACCCTATTTTACAGATAAGTGAATTGAAGATTTAAAAGATTCAGTAACCACAGGCACTTCTTTTGGGGAGCAAAAGTTTGACACCCATATATTCTGATTCCAGAGCCTTACTCAACCACTGCCTTATAGTTATTCATGAGTCCCCAAACAAACTCACAATCAATGCACATGCATGCACTTTTTCACTTGTTTGTGAAGTATATTTTTATTCCACAGCTGTGTCTTTTGAAATCTTATCACCATACTTGAATGCAATGCAGAAATTCTAAAACTCAAGTAGACCAGTAAATATTCTTTTTGCAACTGTGACTTTAATAGATTTGTCCAAATTTCATTAATATTGCCAGACTAAAATGGAACCCAAATCCTATGATGTAAAAATCACTGCATTATTTGTCATCAACTTTATTCCTTATCATACCATTGAATAAAATATAGTATATTTATTAAATTTATTTTTATGTTGGTATTGGTAATATCTGTAGTAAACAAAAGGATAATAAAATTAGTGATCATTCAATTACGTTTCCTTGGATACCAGTACCATACTGCTTTAATGGCTATAGTTTACAGTATAGCTTGAAATCACTGAGTCTGATGCCTCCTGCTTTGTTCTTTCTCACATTTTCTTTGGCTATAAGGGGTCTTTTGCAGTTTCATATAAATTTTAAGAGTGTTTTTTCTACTTTTGTAAAAAATTCCATTGGAATCATGATAGGAGTTGCACTGAATCTATAGATAGCTTTTGATAGTATTGAAATTTTAACAACATTAATTCTTTCAATTCATAAATATGGGATACATTTCCATCTATTTATGTCTCCCTCGATTTCTTTCATCAATGTCTTGTAGTTTTAAGGTACTTTCCTGGCAGTCCAGTGCTTAAGACTCCTCGCTTCTGCTGCAGGGGGTGTGCGTTTGATCCCTGGTCAGGGAATTAAGATCCCACAAGCCTCGTGGCAGGGCCAAAAAAAAGAAGAAATGTCTTGTAGTTTTCAGAGCAGAGATTTTTCACCTACTTGGTTAAACTTATTCTGAAGTATCCTAAGTATTTTATTGTTTGCGATCTCTATATGAGATAATGAATGATAACTGAACCTACAGCAGTAATCATTTCACAATACAGATGGCTCTTGAGCAACAAGGGGGCTAAGGCCACCAAACACTGCATAGTTGAAAATTCCATACTGCTATCTCTGCCTCAAAAACAAAGGAACTGATAAATGACTCACCTAAGGGCAGGTAGTGGAAACCTTTTGGATAGAATCAGAACTCAAATGCTAGTTCTATTGATTCCACAAACTTTTCCCCACTACAGTTAATTTAAAGATATATAAAATGAAAATACAGGTACTATATTTATTGGAGAAAATCTGCACATAAGTGGACCTGCTCAGTTCAAACCCATGTTGTTCAAGTGTCAACTGTATATGTAAAACAAACCATCATGCTGTACATCTGAAACTTATACAGTGATATATGGCAATCATTTCTTAATAAAACTGGAAAAATTGATCGAGTTTTCAAAACAAGAAAAATACAATTTGGATAAAAATTTGAAAGAGGTAATTGTGCTACCTATGGAAATATCAGGGAGAAGACTATTTTAGTCACAAGAATGACTAGAACAAGAGAGGTAAGAAGGCAGCATAATTAGTATATTCAGGGAACAATAAAGATACCAGTGTGATTGGAGTAGGGAA
>NW_006791475.1:47898-64913 GCF_000442215.2 Lipotes vexillifer
AGGGAAAGTAAGAGAGTGAAGAGTGGGAAATAGGAAGGCAATAGACGGCCAGGATTACATAGGGTCTTACAAGCCAATTTGAGAACTGTGGCTTTTATTCTGAATGAAATGTAAGCCACTGGTAAACTCTGAGTCACAAACTGACTTGTGTTTTTTGTTGTTGTTGCTGTTGTTGGTCCGCGGGCCTCTCACTGTTGTGACCTCTCCCGTTGCGGAGCACAGGCTCCGGACGCGCAGGCTCAGCGGCCATGGCCCATGGGCCCAGCCGCTCCGCGGCATGTGGGATCCTCCTGGACCGGGGTACGAACCCGTGTCCCCTGCATCAGCAGGCGGACTCTCAACCACTGCGCCACCAGGGAAGCCCCCAGACTTGTGTTTTAAAAGGATCATGACAGTCCTATTTTGTTGAGGATAGACTTCACAAGTTAAGGATAGAAGTAGGGAGAACAATTAAGAATCTATTGCCATCATCCAGGAAATAAATTGTTGTGGCTTGGATAAAGATGGAAGCTGTGAAGGTATGGGAAGGGACCATTTCTGCATAACTTTTGAAACAGTATTTCCTGCTTTTGGTTATACCATAGGAGGAAAGACAGGAGTCAAGATGAGTTCAAGCTATTTGACCTGACACTGGAAGTATGGAGTTTCCATGAACTGACATAGGAAAAATGTAAGTGGAGTATGTTTTGGAGAGAGAATCAGCAGTTTTGTTCATGCTTCATTTGAGATGTTCATTAGATATTCAAGTAGCAGTAAAGAGTAGACATGTGTGTGAAATTTGTGAGAGTTGGGGGCTAAAGATGTGAATTTCAAAGTCCTTGGCCTAAAGATGGTATTTTAAAGCCATTAGACTGGATGAGATCACAAAGAAGACAGAAAAGACAGAACATATAAGAAGAACAAAGATGGATCCTGGGGCATTTCTATATCAAAAAGTCAAAAATAAAAAGAAGAAGAAAAAAAGGAGACTGAAATAGTAAGAAATGAGGGAGAACAAAGGGAGAGTGTGATCACATGGAACCCAAATGAAAACTGTGTATCAAGTAGGAAGAAATAATGAAACATGTCAAATGCTACCAAGAGTTGAAGGTTAGGACTAGCAAGTGATGGTAACAGCATGGAGGCTTAACTGCTGGTGGTCCGTTAATAGTGTGAAAACCTGACAAACATCAGTTTAAGACAGAGTGGAAGAAAGCATTAAAAAATAATTGTTAAAGCTATTGCTTACAGAAACTGGTAAAAATGGAAATATAAAAGTGTAATTGGAAGAAGAAATGGGTTAAGAATGTAAATTTGAATATGAAAGATTTATCAGAAAATGGGATGTTTAATATAAACAAAATGTGAGAATGTGTAATTGTAAATTCTGCAGTTTGTTTTGATTTAAATAAACTGAATTGACTTAATAGTGTTTAAAGCTTTTCATTACAAAGGTCTGTTTCAAATACTTTCATATTAATAAGCCATGAAATAAAGTTGATCTCTGCTTAAATTTTCAAATGCAACTCTAATTTACTTATAAAGAACTATTGAAAAGTTAGGAAGGTGACAAAGACAGTACTGTTGAGGTGAAAAACACAAAAGATACAGACGTGAAGAAAGGAAGACGTAAGTCATTGATGAAAAGATGAATGTCTTGATCAGGGTTCTCAGGGTACAAAAATGAGAGATATCAATGCTGTTATAAAAGGAAATTTCATGAACAAATTGGAAATAAAAAGAAGACATATTGAGTGTACTTTTCTCTTTTAGTTTCAAGTTGAAAAAACAAAATGCTTCCTAACCTTCATAGCTAACAAGAAGAAACACCTCTTTACATAGCACTTAAAAATGGAATAACAGTACATCTCCCATGGAGAAGCAATGTGAAAGGAACTTTATTCATGGCACCATTTAATTAGAAAAGTGAAAAATATTCCATATTTGAGATAGTCTACTTCCCATATACTTTAATTTGCTGAATGTATTCTCATTTCAGCATCACTGTGCATGAGTCCAAATACCTAATAATTTTAAAAGAAATAAATTATTTCCACATTTATGTGGATATTTAAAAACAACAAATGTGTAAACATAGAGTATCTATCTAGAATATCTATGGAAAACTCTCTCCCTCAACAATTATCTGTCCCCACTCCCTCCTCAATTCTCTGGGAAGGTAAAACAAGTCAAGTGCATTAGAACAACTAACTTCCCTTGACACAGAGATAGACTTAGATAGAAGCATTTGGAACAAATGAGTCTGATCATAGTGTCATAGTGATCCTCAGAAATATTCCTAGAGCTATTACTCAAAGGTCAATTCTCTCTTTCTCTCTCTCTCCTCTTTCTGTGTTTGTTCCTCTCTCTCTGAATCATTTCATCACCTCTGAAGGCCATCTAGCTATAATTGTACAAAAAAGATTCTGCAGAGCCCACCTGAAAATAAAGTAGATTGCCATAGAATGGATGACAAAAAATCTATTCTTAAGATAATTTGACATATCTTCCCCTCAAATGGAAGGGCTATAGGATATATAAAGGGGTAAGAAACTTCAACTAATATTCAACATTCTCTAGAAGCACGTATAAAATATTTCCCTCAAAATTACCATGTACTAGAACATAAAGAAAACCTCAAAAGTATAAATTATAATTACCAGATCATAATTATAATAAAACATAAATTAATAACAAAAACATGGATTAAATATTCCCACATGTGAAATTTAAAACATACACACACACACACACACACACACTGATTTGTGAGATATTTTGCTTGCAATGGAAAATTTACTTGATTCAAATCAAACTTCCTGCAGAGAATAACTAAGAAAATTGAGGAATTTATTATAAATACCCTAGTGAGGGCATTGGCAAGTTGCTTGGGAAGAAAGGTCTTGAAGGGCCAAATCCTGGAGAGAAGAAAAATCCAGCTTAATAAACACACACAAAAAATACAACTTCTTTTCAGGATAAAAAGCTCTCAGTAACTAAGAGTGAAGGAGAGCTTCCTCAACCAGATAAAGGATATCTATGGGAAACTCATAGCTAAAATTATATTAATGTTCAGGAGAACTAAGATCCCACATGCCACAGGGTATGACCAAAAAAATAAGAAAGTAATAAATAAATAATTTTTTTTTTAATGTTCAAAGACCAGATACTTTTCCTCTAAGATCAAGAAAGTAAAAACAATGATGTCCACTCTTGACACTACTATTCAACATGGTACTGGAGGTTCTAGTTAGGGCAATTAGGGAAGAAAAAGAAATACAAGGCATCCATCCTGGAAAAGAAGTCAAACTACCTTAATCCAAAGATAACATTATTTTGTACATAGTAAATCTTAAGGAATCCACTAAAATGATTAGATTGAATAAATATACATAAGAAGATGGCAGGATAAAATATCAATAAAGAAAAGTCAATTGTATTTCTATAAACATGCAAATAAAAATTCAAAAACAGGGCTTCTCTGGTGGCGCAGTGGTTGAGAGTCCGCCTGCCGAGACAGGGGACACGGGTTCGTGCCCTGGTCCGGGAAGATCCCACATGCTGTGGAGCGGCTGCGCCCGTGAGCCATGGCCGCTGAGCCTGCACGTCCGGAGCCTGTGCTCCGCAACGGGAGAGGCCACAACACTGAGAGGCCTGCGTACCGCAAAAAAAAAAAAAAAAAAAAAAAAAAAATTCAAAAACAACTCTGTGAATATACTAAAAACCATTGCATTGTACTTTAAATGGGTGAATTGTATGGTATGTGAATTCTGTCTCAATAGTACTGTTATTTAAAAAGGAATACTTACAATTAATACAAAGTGTCTGCAAAAAAGAAACAAAGAAATTAAGAAAACAATTTGATTTAAAATAGTATCAAAAAGAGCAAAATACTTGGGAAAAATTGCATAAAAAACGTGTACCTTATATTCCAAATATGATAAAACATTGCTGAAATAAATAAGTTCAAAATAAATGAAAAACTGTCCCGAGATCATGGATTACAAGACTTAATATAGTGAAAAATTGCAATAAAAATTGTTCTGCAGATTCAATGCAATCTCTCATCAGAATCACAGCTGTCTGTAGAAATCGACAAGTTTATCTTAAAATTCATATGAAATTTCAAGGGACCCTAAATAGGCAAAACAATAAAACAACAGTGAGAAAGAAAAAAAGTTGGGGAACACAGTTTTCCTGATTTCCAAACTTACTACAAAGTAACAGTAATTAAAACACTGTTGTATTAATATAAGAATAGACATAGATCAATGCAATAGAATTGAGAGTCTAAAAACAAACTCATGTATCTGTGGTGAACTGATTTAGACAAAGGTTCAAAACCATTCAATGGGAAAATAATTGCCTTTTTAACAGACAGTGCTGGGACAACTTGACATACACATACAAAAGAATGAAATTTAACTTTAACTTATACTGTATACAAAATTAACTCAAAAGCAATCAAAGTTCTAAGTGTAAGAACAACAACTGTAGAACTCTCAGAAAAAGCATAGAGTTAAATCTTCATGATCTCAGATTTGGCAAAGGATTCTTAGATATGATACCAAAAGCCATGAGCAATGGCAACGACAATAAATATACATAAATTGGACTTGATCAAAATTGAAAACCTTTGTGCTTCAAGGGATACCATTAAGAAAGTGAAAAGAAACTTATAGAACTGGAAAAATATTAGCAATCATATATTTGTTAAGAACCTTGTATCTAGAATATATAAAGAGCTCTTAGAACTCAATTTAAATAAGACAAAAAGTCCAACTTAAAATGGGTTAAAGATCTGAATTGATATTTCCCCCAAAAGTTATATAAATGGCCAATAAGCACATGAAAATATGCCTAACAGCATTAGTTATAAGGGAAATGCAAAAACCATAATAAGATACAACTTCACATTCACTATACACAATAACAACAAAGAACATAATAAAAAGTGTTGGAAAGGATATGGAACCTTCATACACAGCTGGTGGGAATTAAAAATGGTGCAGCCACTTTATAAAATCATCTGGCAGTTACTCAGTTGGGCTAAACATATCATTAATACATCACCCAGCAATCCACAGAAAGCTTGCACACAAATATTCATAGCAACTGTATCCTTAATAGTCAAAGATGGAAACAATTCCAAACCCATTAATGATGAATGGATATATAAATGTGGCATGTCCATACATTGAAATATAATTCAAATATTAAAAAAGAATGAAGTATTGATAACATTTTGTGGCACAAATGAACCTTGGAAACATTATGCAAAGTGAAAGGAGCTAGTCATGAAAGACTACATAAGATTCCATCTTCATGAAATGTCCAGAAGAGACAAATCTATACAAAGACAGAAAAGAGATTAGTGGTTGCTTAGGACTGCAGGGACTTGGGGCAAAAAGGAGTGATAACTAAATGGCACAACGTTTCCTTTTGAGGTGATGAAAGTTATTTTTTTTTGACAATGATTGTTGTGATGGTTGCATGTAACTGTTAATATACTAAAAAACATTGTGTTGTACATTTTAAATTGGTAAGTTGTAAGGTACATGAATAATATCTCAATAAAGCTGTTAAACAAGCTTTAAAGAAGCACCTTTGTAAATCATCAATTTTTAAATATTATTAAAAAACAGTATTTTGGGATAGTGTTTCCTGACTTTTCATTTTTCCCACATTTTTCTTACTCTATGTGTTGATAAATATACCTCATTTTTTAACTATTTTATTAAGAACTTAATAAATGGAATGATAATGAAAGCAAGAAATGGTAAGGCATGTCAAAAAAAATTTAGCTACATGTCCAGTCTTCTGATGAGTTTAGCTGATACTATTTATTTTCACTAATATTTCACTATATGAACATGTATAGCTGCACTGAGAAATAGATTACCTAAGAAATACAACTGTGTATGGACCATTATATATTTTGCCAATTAATCAGCTACACAATTATTGATAATGCCTGAAAGTAATCCATTAATTCGGTGGAGTGATATCTTCTGACTTTGGATCAAAATATAATTTAAAAAATTATTACCTTATTTTTGATAGAGCATTAAACCAAAACCAGAAAAAACATAAGGATAATGGATTATTGATATGTAAATATATTTTGATTTGGAGTGAAATAAAATCAAAGTATTTTTGATAACAAAACATGGAATGCTCATGATTCACACTTTATTTAAGCTTTATAAATTTCTACAAATTCTATTTCTGAAAGACTATTTCTGTTCTAGGCACATTAACTGTGTGATGTTATTTCTATGGGTTGACAATTTTTTTAAAAATAAATTTATTTATTTATTTATTTTTGGCTGCGCTGGATCTTTCGTTGCTGTGCACGGACTCTCTAGCTGGGGTGAGTGTGGGCCACTCCTTGCTGCGGTGCACAGGTCTCCCACTGTGGGGGCCTCTCTTTGTTGCGGAGAATAGGCCCTAGGCACGCGGCCTCAGTAGTTGTGGCTCACGGGCTCTACAGCTCCGCGGCATGTGGGATCTTTCCGGACCAGGACTTGAACCCCCGTCCCCTGTATTGGCAGGCAGATTCCTAACCACTGAGCCACTAGGGAAGTCCCGGGTTGACAATTCTTTACATGACTCTGTAACCATGCAAGACTGATCATATATCTGACTTCAAGATATGTGATTGAGGATTCTAGGGAACAGTTTGGTATTGGCAAAATTAGCCATCTTTTTTATTAGTTAGACCATATTTAATGTTTTAACATTTTTTATCAAGCAGAATGCACAGCATTGTTGAAAGAAATAGAATTTATGCTTCTAGAAAAAATACTTAGATGCAAGTCTAGATCCCCAAAGAAGCATTTCCCTTGACAGTTTCAAATTTGCTTCTACTGAGCTCCCTCTCCTGTGGAATCACAGTACTGTAAAATAATTATAATGTTTCCTGTATTAAGCTTTTCACAAACTACTCTATAAACCTGACCTTAGGGATAAAAAAGACAAGAGTTTCTCAAAGATTAATTGTCAAAATGTCAAGCTTGACAGACATCGTACATGGTTTATACTTTGGGTTTGCATTTCTAGTTAGACTTGAGGGCATGCAGAAAAAGAACAAAGACCCAACCACATCTCTGAGAATTTTGAAATATACACTTTGGGGATCATTTAGAAATCTTGCATTTTTATAGCCCAGACGTATCTTCTCACTACTGAAAGACAATTGCTCATACCTACCTACCCACCACAGCAGGCACCGTGGGTGTATTCCATCTTCCTGCTTGGTTAAGCATGGTCTTGGGTTCTGAAAACATGCCTTATACATGTTGAATCATTCACTCCAGCCTCAAATCCTATCTGATTTGGTCTTTTTTACAAAACAGTCTTCTAGTTCTTTGAATTATCTTTCAATGCCAAATTTCCAACATCAGCACAAAATGAGTTTTGTCAAATTCCAATGGACAAATAAAGCAAAATGGCTCCTGTTTCATGACCAGAGGCCAGATTACTAGCAAAATACCTCTAGAGCTGTGCATGTTTATCCATGCCTTCTAATAGTATTTGCTTCTACTTGTCCTTAAAGATAAGCTAGAGGGAATTATCTAATGGCATTTTCCAGATAGTACCTTTTCTTTAGAATGAGGGCTTCACAGTCCACTGTGAATTTCTACTGTAGTTTTTGTAATTCCTTTACTCGCATCTAGATCAGCAGCTTGACTCAGTTGACTGAGGCTACTATAATCTCAGTCATGACAGCATTACTGCTAAGAAGTCTTTTAAGGCAAAGTTTTTTTGTTTGTTTTTTTGCGGTACGCCGGCCTCTCACTGTTGTGGCCTCTCCCGTTGCGGAGCACAGGCTCCGAATGCACAGGCTCAGGGGCCATGGCTCACGGGCCCAGCTGCTCCGCGGCATGTGGGATCTTCCCGGACCGGGGCACGAACTCGTGTCCGCTGCATCGGCAGGCGGACTCTCAAGCACTGCGCCACCAGGGAAGCCCTAAGAAGCCTTTTGAATGGAAGAAAGCCTCTTCCTTCATGGTTGAAGATGGGAGATGAAGTCAGGGGCTAAGAGCTAGAGTGAAAATGCTGAGAAGCTGGAAAGCAGCCTGGTTTCTTCAGGCACATTGCTGTTGAGACCAAAATCCTACTACTTTTAAAGTAAATATTGGAAGATGATTTACTTTCCAGAGGCAAATAGCACGAATTTATATAAAATACTTAAATCACAAGTAATAAATTTTGTCATGATGATCGACTATACGTTTCTTATTTAAAAGCTATAGAGGCACCTTTATTATGATTTTGTGAAATGGCAGATGCAAGAGTTAATCTTGGCTACATCTCTAATAGCTCTTTCTCTGATAAATATGATATCCTAAGTCAATAAGAAGAAGAAAATGTAGAGAGAAGAGATGGAATAAAATCAAATTCTCTACTTCTGTTTTTTTCTTATGATTCATTGACAGAATTTTGGTAGGAGAGTTGTGATTTATTTCTGTCTGTATAATGGATTTTAAGAGCTTTGGTTTATGTTATATATTGCTCAGTAAATAAAGCAGGTGACATATTGAGGCTCATAAATTGAGTCTAGCTTGAACAAACACTTTAATTGAATTGTCCTATGTTATAATACTAGTGCAATTATAGACATAGTGGCATACACACAGCAAAACATAAGAAACTATTCGGAAATAGATTATCAAAAAGGCCATAAGATACGAGAAACCCGGAGGATATTTTGTCTTTTTATGGGAAAACACTACAAAAGTCAATTACTATTCCTTTAAGACTGACCATTTTCCTTGGTAATACATGCATGAGGATGATAAACCATTTTATATTTTTGCTCAATAAACCATGAACAAAATTATTTAAACCATTGAAGTTTATACATAGCACCGCTCTATCCATCTTCTAGCAACAGTATTTTCTTATTCTTCTCCCATTCTGGATGTTTTTCAGACAATAGCTTAAGCCCCTGACAATGTAAAAAAACGTCTTCTCTCTGACTGGGTTCTGCCTGTAGCTTTGCTCTAGGGAACTGTGGCTCCACAGATACTCAAGGAGCCGAGTCCAAGCATTGATCACCGTGTATGCTCTTTACTTCTCACGTAAATTAACTTTATTGATTTGAGGTTAAATTAATTCATAGACATGAATAACGGAGTGATTATGAAAGGGACAGTGGAATAAGGGATTTTAGGGAAATTGAGCTTGTCAAAATTCTTTAAGTCACCTTAGCCATCTTATCTAGCAATGTGGATAAACTATGTGTACAAACTGTTCCTGACTTCATTCTGAGTAGCTCTCCCAAGTTTCTTTTTTCTTTTCTTCTCTTTTTGCGGTACGCGGGCCTCTCACTGTTGTGGCCTCTCCCGTTGCGGAGCACAGGCTCCTGACGCGCAGGCTCAGCGGCCATGGCTCATGGGCCCAGCCACTCCACGGCATGTGGGATCTTCCCGGACTGGGGCACGAACCCGTGTCCCCTGCATCGGAAGGTGGACTCTCAACTACTGTGCCACCAGGGAAGCCATCTCCCAAGTTTCTTACATTACAAATGGAGACTTAATACCATTTATTACTTATAAATTTAGATTTTATTGTAATTCATTATGATTAAATCAAATGACTGCAAAGTAAACTAAATATAGTCATATTAAGAACTAATTTGGAAGGTTTGCTTTGCATGTACTTGCAGTTTAAGAATAAATTGAGTCTTGAGATTTATACTCAATTTCTTATCACCAAATATAAGATTATCATTATAATTATTTTAAATCCTCTTTTATATAGATGTACTTAGGCATCAGCTTAACAAAGGAAGTAAAATACTTGTACATTGAAAACATAAAATATTGATTAAAAAAACATGTTATAAACATTTGCATGCAGGTTTTTGTGTAGAAATGAGTTTTCAACTCATTTGGATGAACATCAGGGGATGCAATTGACAGATCATATGGTAGGAATATACTTAGTTTTATAAAAGATTGCCAAACTGTCTTCTAAACTGGCAGTGCCATTTTGCATTCCCACCATCAATGAAAATTCCTGTAGCTTCGCATCCTTGTTAGCACTTTGTGCTGTCAGTGTTTAGTATTTTGACCATTTTAATAGGTGTGTAGTGGTATCTCACTGTTCTTTGAAGTTCCTTAATAAAATATGTTGTTGAGAATCTTTTCATATGGTTATTTGCTATCTTTATATCTTCTTTGGTGGGATGTCTGTTCCAATCTTTTGTTTATTTTTAAAATTGGGTTGTTTTCTTATTCTTGAGTTTTAACTCTTCTTTGTACATTGTAGATGCCACTCCTTTATCAGATATGTGTATTGCAAAGATTATCTTCCAGTCTGTAGCTTGTCTTTTTTTATTGAAAGATTCTTTAAATTCATAGTGCTTTAAAATTTTCAAAAGTTTCACACACACATTGTTTCATATAATCCCATAAAAACCCTTTTTCTCCCTACACCTATATTGCCCCTCCCTCCTTCCTTCTCCGCACTGAAAATGTTCTCTAGATCTGTGAGTCTTGTAGCTTGCCTTTTCATTTTCTGAACAGTGTCTTTCATAAAGCAGTTTTTAAGTTTAATGAAGTCCAAGTTATCAATTTTTTTCTTTCATGGGTTGTACTTTTGCGGTTGTTTCCAAAAAGTCATCACCAAACCCAAAATCACCTAGATTTCTCCTAGGTTCCCTTCCTGATATTTTATAGGTTTGCATTTTACATTTAATGGATTTATGATCTATTTTGAGGTAATTTTAGTGGAAGGTATAAGGTCAGTAACTAGATTCATGTTTCTGCATGTGGATGTCCAGTTGTTCCCACACCAGTTACTAAAAGAATATTCACTTTTTATTGAATTGACTTCTCCCTGTTGTCCAAGATCAGTTGATTAAATTTGTTTGAATCTATTTCTGTGATTTCTGCTCTGTTCCACTGACCGATTTGTCTATTCTTTTGCCAGTACTACACCATCTTGATTACTGTATCTGTATAGAAAGTTTTGTAGTGTAGTAGTTTTAGGCCTCTGACTTTGTTCTTCAATAATGTGTTGGCTATTTTGGGTCTTTTGCATTTACATATAAACTTTAGAATTAATTTGTCAACATCCATAAAATAACTTGTTGAGATTTTGATTGTGATTGCATTGAATCTATAGAAAAAATTGGAAACTACTGACATCTTGATAATATTGAGGACTCCTATCCATGGTCAAGTCCATTTATGGAGGTCTTTGCTTTCTTTCATCAGAGTTTTACAGTTTTCTTCTTATGGGTCTTGTACATATTTTATTAGATTTATTTATAAGTATTTCAAATTTGGGGTGTTAATATAAATGGTATTGTGTTCTTAATTTCAAATTCCAATTGTTTATTGTTGGTATATGAGAAATTGAATTTTTCATTAATTCATGAAACCTTGCTATAATCACTTTTTCTTTCTAGGAGTTTTTTGTTGTTAATTCTTAAGGATTTTCTACATAAACAATTATCTGCAAAGATAATTTTATTTCTTCTTTGCCAGTTTTCACATATTTTCTTGTTGTGCCTTGTCTAATTGTATTAACTAAGAATTCCAGTATGAAGTTGAATAGCAGTAGTTTGAGTGGGCATCCTTGTGTTGTTCTTGGTCTTAACAAGAAAGCATTGAGTTTCTCACCATTAAGTATGACGTCAGCTATAGCGTTTTGGGTAGATGTTCTTTATCAAGTAGAAGTTCTCTATTCCTAGTTTACTTAGAATTTTTATCATAAATGGGTTTTGAATTTTGTTGCATGCTTTCCCTGCATCTACTGATATGGTCATATGATTTTTCTTACTTAGTCTCTTGGGATAATTTAATGTTAAACCAGCCTTGCATGCTTGTGATAAATTCCATTTGGTTATTGTGTATGATTGTTTTTAAAAAATATTGGATTCAATATGCTAATATTTTGTTGAGGATTTTTTTGCAAAACATACAATATATCGGAATTTTATCATTTGCTGCTAATTCAAATTTATGGGGGAGAAAAGTTTTATATTTAGAATTTTAAATGTTGGAGGAGATTCATAGTATTTAAGTGTTCTTTAATTTTATGCTCAAACAAAATTGTTTGAGGACTCCATGTCTATGTTCCACTGCAACTGGAGAAGTGCCCATAAATCCTTCCTGTATAGAATTATGGACACTTGCTTCTGAGCAAAGAATGCCTTTGCTTACAATTTGCTGATGACTTCTGGATGATTGAATATTGTCTATGGGAGCCAAATGAAATCAGCAGGTTTTCTTTGCAAAACTTCAAACTTGGATAGAATAGAAGGGCTTTCAAATTAAGTGTAAACAGTAACATTAGATTATATGAGGTGAAGAAACATATATGAAAACAGTAATAATGTATGCCTGTCTTTTTTCTTCATTTCATAAAGTTTTCCTTTTCTTTCAGTAAAGGTTGAAAGTATACTTTCTCATTCCTTCCATATTTGACCTTGTCATATGGAGATAATCTTGCTGAAACAATGATATTCTACAATCTTTTCTTGAATCCAAAGGAAATAAAAGTTGCCATTCTTTTGTAGTTTTTCTAATAGGACTGTTAGAGTTCCCAATTATGAACTGTATTCATTCTTCTATAGCTGGAAGGGTTGGGAAGTGTTTTCAAATGAAAATTTTACAGATTATTAGGTTTGTTACTTAAAGTAACAAATATAACATTATATTAGTTTCAGATGTACAACATAATTATTCCATATTTGTTTATATTGGAAAACAATTACCACAATAAGTCTACTTAACATGCATTACCACACATAGTTACACATGTTTTTTTCTTGTGATGAGAACTTTTAAGATTTACACATTGCTATATTTAAAATAGATAACCAACAAGGACCTATTGTATAGCACAGGGAACACTCCTCAATATTATATAATAACCTAAATGGAAAAAAACCTTGAAAAAAAATAGATACAGGTATATATATAACTGAACCACTTTGCTGTACACCTGAAACTAACACAACATTGTTAATCAACTATGCTCCAATATAAAGTAAAAATGAAAAAAAAATTACTTTCTTAGCAACTTTTAAATACATAATATAATGTTAGTCACCATGTTGTATATTTCAGCCCCAGGACTTATCTATTTTATAACTAGAAGTTTGTACCTTTGACCCCCTTCACCCATTTCACTCACCTTCCACCCCCTACCTCCAGAGATCATCAGTCTGTTATCTGTATCTATGAGTTCGTTTTTGTTTCTGTTTTTGTATTTAGATTCCAAATCATATGACATTTGTCCTTCCCTGTCTGTCTCATTTCACGTAGCATAATGTCCTTCAGGTCCATCCACGTTGTCGCAGATGGCAAGATTTCCATATTTGTTATGGCTGAATAACAATCCATTGTATAATATATACACCACATTTTCTTCATTCATTCATCGGGGGAGAATATGAGAGATATTTGTCGGTTGTTCTTTTTTTTTGTAACATCTATGTCTGGTTTTGGTATCAGGGTAATGCTGGCCTCATAGAATAAGTTATAGCAGATGTATATATCTTTAAAAGAAAAAAATGGGGGTTATATCTGGAAACTCAGTTATTATTCTAAGCTAAATATTCTCATAATTTAAAATATAATGACATATCCTTGAACTTAGATAATAGACTATCTTTCTTAAATGTACTTATTTATTATAAATGCTTTATAAAGTTACTTCTATTATGCTTTTTAAAACATATATTGAATTAAAATTATATTCCTGTATGAGAAATTTCAAGCAAAAATTAGTGTGCTCAACCATTGTTAATTTCTTAATCAAGATATGAATCAGCATATTCATTAATTCCCTATTATAAAATTATCTATATAACAATCGATTTCCCAGTTATAATTATGAGACATTACTTCAAAGGGATTAATAAGTTTTGAATTATTATAAATTTAACTAAATTCTTTTGATGCATCTCCTTTTTTATCCTTTCTATGTGCCGTTTAAAACACTAAGTTTTGGGGCTTCCCTGGTGGTGCAGTGGTTGGGAGTCCGCCTGCCGATGCAGGGGACATGGGTTTGTGCCCCGGTCGGTGAAGCTCCCACATGCCGCAGAGCGGCTGGGCCCGTGAGCCATGGCCGCTGAGCCTGCGCGTCCGGAGCCTGTGCTCAGCAACGGGAGAGGCCACAGCAGTGAGAGGCCCGCATACCACAAAAAAAACAACAACAAAAAACAACAACAGAAAAACACCACTAAGTTTTGGAATAATTTGTTATATAGGTGTGATGAATTGGGAGATTGGGATTAACATATATGCACTAATATGTGTAAAATGGATAACTAATACGTTTGTTCTCTACATCTGTCTTTATTTCTGCCCTGCAAACCAGTTCATCTGTACCATTTTTCTAGATGCCACATATATGCGTTAATATACAAAATTTGTTTTTCTCTTTCTGACTTACTTTACTCTGTATGACAGTCTCTAGATCCATCCACATCTCTACAAGTGACCCAATTTTGTTCCATTTTATTGCTGAGTAATATTCCATTGTATATATGTACCACATAATCTTTATCCATTCATCTGTCGATGGGCATTTTGGTTGCTTCCATGACCTGGCTATTGTAAATAGTGCTGCAATGAACATTAGGGTGCATGTGTGTTTTTGAATTATGATTTTCTCTGAGTATGTGCTCAATAGTGAGATTGCTGGGTCATATGGTAATTCTATTTTTAGTTTTTTAAGGACCCTCTATACTCTTCTCCATAGTGGCTGTATCAATTTACATTCCCACCAACAGTGTAAGAGAGTTCCCTTTTCTATACACCCTCTCCAGCATTTGTTGTTTGTAGATTTTCTCAGGATGTCCATTCTAACTGGTGTGAGGTGATACCTCATTGTAGTTTTGATTTGCATTTCTCTAATAATTAGTGATGTTGAGCACCTTTTCATGTACTTCTTGGCCATCTGTATGTCTTCTTTGGAGAAATGTCTATTTAGGTCTTCTGCCCATTTTTTGATTGGGTTGTTTGTTTTTTAATACTGAGCTGCATGAGCTGTTTGTATATTTTGGAGATTAATCCTTTGTCCATTGATTCATTTGCAAATATCTTCTCCCATTCTGAGGGTTGTCTTTTCGTCTTCTTTGTAGTTTCCTTTGTTTTGCAATAGCTTTTACGTTTCATTAGGTCCCATTTGTTTATTTTTGTTTTTATTTCCATTACTCTAGGAGGTGGATCAAAAAAGATCTTGCTGTGATTTATGTCACAGAGTGTTCTTCCTATGTCTTCCTCTAAGGGTTTTATAGTGTCTGGTCTTACATTTAGGTCTCTAATCCATTTTGAGTTTAATTTCATGTATAGTGATAGGGAGTGCTTTAATTTCATTCTTTTACATGTAGCTGGCCAGATTTCCCAGCACCACTTATTGAAGAGACTGTGTTTTCTCCATTGTATATCCTTGCCTCCTTTGTCATAGATTAGTTGACCATATGTGCATGGGTTTATCTCTGGGCTTTCTATCCTGTTCCATGGATCTATATTTCTGTTTTTGTGCCAGTACCATACTGTCTTGATTACTGTAGCTTTGTCGTATAGTCTGAAGTCAAGGAGCCTGATTCCTCCAGTTCCTTTTTCTTTCTCAAGATTGCTTTGGCTATTTGGGGTCTTTTGTGTTTCCATACAAATTGTGAAATTTATTGTTCTAGTTCTGTGAATAATGCCATTGGTAGTTTGATAGGGATTACATTGAATCTGTAGATTGCTTTGCGTAGTATAGTCATTTTCACAACGTTGATTCTTTCACTCCAAGAACATGGTGTATCTCTCTATGTGTTTTTATCGTCTTTCATTTCTTTCATCAGTGTCATAGTTTTCTGCATACAGGTCTTTTGTCTCCCTAGGTTTGTTTATTCCTAGATATTATATTCTTTTTGTTGCAGTGGTAAATGGAAGTGTTTCCTTAATTTCTCCTTCAGGTTTTTCATCATTAGTGTATAAGAATGCAAGAGATTTCTGTGCATTAATTTTGTATCTTGCAACTTTTCCAAATTCATTGATTAGCTCTAGTAGTTTTCTGGTGGCATCTTTAAGATTTTTTATGTGTAGCGTCATGTTATCTGCAAACAGTGACAGCTTTACTTCTTCTCAACATAATAAAGGCCATATACGAAAAACCCACAGCAAACATCATTCTCAATGGTGAAAAACTGAAAGCATTTCCTCTATGATCAGGAACAAGACAAGGATGTCCACTCTCGCCACTATTATTCAACATAGTTTTGGAAGTCCTAGCCATGGCAATCAGAGTAGAAAAAGAAATAAAAGGAATGCAAACTAGAAAAGAAGAAAATGTGATTTTTAAATATGTTAATTCCTCCACTAATTTGATGTTTAGGAAGTGTTTCCTTAAACGCAAAATTATCCAAATAGCACCTTGTACATATTTTTGCACTGAAATAAGTGGAAGGTAAGTAATGTATTAATCCTATAATTGGGGTCAGCATATAGTTTCCATAACTTGAAATTCATATGAATACCCAGAGCTCACACTGAAAACAACAGAACAATGCCTTGTTCTATGGAAATCAGAGAAGTTTGTGGAGAAATAATTAAGAATTGCTAAGTCATTTGACATCAGATTTTGGTGTTTGGACTAAATTCCAAATAGCAGCTAACCATAGCAACAGATGATTATGAGACTGTTTGTAAGGTTTTGGGGGTGGTTACAGTCAGTGTACAGAGGTAAGTCTAATGTAATTTCATATATGATCTACTCTGCCAGGGCGTGGTGGGTTCATTGAACAGATAATATCAATATAGATACATATAATTTACAAAATAAGGTTAATTAAATATTAGCTTTCTTAAAAATCACAATTGATGGGCTTCCCTGGTGGCGCAGTGGTTGGGGGGTCCGCCTGCCGATGCAGGGGGCGCGGGTTCGTGCCCCGGTCCGGGAGGATCCCACGTGCCGCCGGGCGGCTGGGCCCGTGAACCGTGGCTGCTGAGCCTGCGCGTCCGGAGCCTGTGCTCCGCGGCGGGAGAGGCCACAGCAGTGAGTGGCCCGCGTACCGCAAA